>NC_031996.1:36796677-36801296 GCF_001879085.1 Nicotiana attenuata | reverse complement strand
TATATGGTGTGACGTGTGAGGTGTACACTGATCACAAGAGTCTGCAGTACTTGTTCAAGCAGAAGGAGTTGAACTTGAGGCAGAGGAGGTGGTTGGAGCTATTGAAGAATTATGATGTTACTATTTTGTATCACCCGGGGAGAGCCAATGTGGTGGCCGATGCATTGAGTAGGAAGTCTGCCAGCATGGGTAGTCTTGCTTATATTCCGGTCAGCCAGAGACCACTTGCTTTGGATATTCAAGCCTTGGCCAATCGGTTTGTGAGGTTGGACATTTCTGAGCCTAGCAGAGTGTTAGCTTGCACGGTCGCTCGTTCTTCATTATTGGAGCGTATCCGTGATCGGCAGTTTGATGATCCCCATTTGTGTGTCCTGAGAGACACGGTTCAGCGTGGAGGTGCCACGAAGGTGACCTTAGATGATGATGGTGTTTTGAGATTGCAGGGGCGAGTTTGTGTGCCCAATGTCGATGGGATTCGGGAGTTGATCTTAGCGGAGGCCCATAGTTCTCGGTATTCTATTCACCCGGGCGCCGCGAAGATGTATCAGGACTGCGGCAGCATTATTGGTGGCGTAGGGTGAAGAAGGATATTGTTGCATATGTGGCTCGATGTTTGAACTGTTAGCAGGTTAAGTATGAGCATCAGAGGCCTGGTGGTTTGTTTCAGAGGATTGAGCTTCCCGAGTGGAAGTGGGAGAGGGTTACCATGGATTTTGTTACTGGACTTCCGTTGACTCGAAAGAAGTTCGACTCGATATGGTTTATTGTTGATAGGCTGACCAAGTCAGCGCATTTCATTCCTGTTGCAGTCTCTTATTCATCCGAGAGGTTAGCTGAGATCTACATCCGAGAGATTGTTCGCCTTCATGGGGTGCCGGCATCTATCATTTCGGATCGGGGTACGCAGTTTACCTCGCGCTTACGGAGAGCAGTTCAGCAAGAGTTGGGCACACAGGTTCAGTTGAGCACAGCGTTACATCCTCAGACGGACGGCCAGTCCGAGAGGACTATTCAGATATTGGAGGATATGCTCCGAGCCTGTGTCATTGATTTTGGAGGCTCGTGGGACCAGTTTTTGCCTTTAGCAGAGTTCGCCTACAACAACAGCTACCAGTCCAGCATTCAGATGGCTCCATATGAGGCGTTGTATGGTAGGCGATGTCGGTCTCCAGTCGGATGGTTTGAGCCGGGGGAGGCTCGGTTATTGGGTACAGATTTAGTTCAGGACGCCTTGGATAAGGTCAAGATCATTCAGGACAGGCTTCGTTCGGCTCAGTCGCGGCAAAAGAGTTATGCGTATCGTAAGGTTCGAGATGTAGCTTTCATGGTTGGTGAGCGGGTCTTGCTCCGAGTGTCGCCTATGAAGGGCGTGATGAGATTTGGGAAGAAGGGCAAGCTTAGCCCTAGGTTCATTGGCCCATTTGAGATTCTCGATCGTGTGGGGGAGGTGGCTTACAGACTTGCCTTGCCGCCCAACTTGTCAGCCGTGCATCCAATGTTTCATGTGTCCATGCTTCGGAGGTATCACGGCGATCCAGCCCACGTGTTAGATTTCAGCACTGTCCAGTTGGACAAGGATCTGTCTTACGAGGAGGAGCCGGTAGCCATTCTAGACCGGCAGGTTCGACAGTTGAGTTCGAAGAGTTTTCCTTCAGTGCGTGTCCAGTGGAAAGGTCAACCTCCTGAGGCATCGACCTGGGAGTCCGAGTCTGATATGCGGAGCCGTTATCCTCATCTATTTCCCGACTCAGGTACTTCCTTCTTTTGTCCGTTCGAGGACGAACGGTTGTTTTAGAGGTGGAGAATGTGACGACCCAAAGGGGTCATCACCGGATTTCTCTCCTTTCCGTGCTTCCGAGGCCTTGAAAACCTCATTTCTGCTTGCCTCGATTTGTTGCAGCTAATGGTAGCCAGATCTCAAGTCTATCTTTGAAAACACTTTTGCACCCTGAAGCTGGTCAAACAAATCATCAATCCTCGGCAGTGGATACTTGTTCTTTATCGTCACCTTGTTCAATTGCCGGTAATTAATGCACATCCTCATCGATCCATCCTTTTTCTTCACAAATAACACTGGCGCACCCCAAGGAGAAACACTAGGCCTGATAAAACCCTTCTCTAGCAAATCTTGCAACTGGTCCTTTAACTCCTTCAACTCTGGCGGGGCCATGCAATACGGCGGAATAGAAATTGGCTGCGTGCCTGGGGCCAGATCAATACAGAAATCAATATCCCTGTCGGGCGGCATACCCGGCAGGTCTGAAGGGAAAACCTCGGGGAACTCCTGAACAATATGAACAGAATCAATAGAAGGAACCTCTGAGCTGGAATCGCGAACATACGCCAGATAAGCTAGACACCCCTACTCACCATGCGTCGAGCCTTCACATATGAGATAACACTGCGGGTGGCATGACCTTGGGTCCCTCTCCACTCCAATCGGGGTAAATCTGGCAAAGCCAAGGTCACAGTCTTGGCGTGATAATCCAAGATAGCATGATACGGGGACAACCAATCCATCCCTAATATGACGTCAAAATCCACCATATCTAAGAGCAATAAATCAACACGGGTCTCAAGACCCTCAAATACTACCACACAGGAACGATGAACTCGGTCGACCACTATAGAATCCCCCACCGGTGTAGATACATAAACAGGAATACCCAAAGCATCACTAGGCATAGTCAGGTAGGGTGCAAAATAGGACGACACATATGAATACGTAGACCCAGGGTCAAATAGCACTGAAGCATCCCTATCACAGACCAGAATAGTACCTGCAATAAGTGCATTCTGAAGACTCAGCCTCTCGGCCTGGCTGGAAGAGAGCATAACAGCCGGAGCTGGCCCACCTTCCCTGAACCATATCTCTGGGACGATCGGGGTGCTTGGCTGGCCTCTACCTCTGGGTCGAGCTCCACTCTAGGAATCTCTACCTCCACCTCTTATGGCCTCTACCCCCGCCTCTAGCTGGCTGGGCAGCCTGTGGATCACCTGATGCCTGAATCATAGGACGAGGACCCTGCTGGCTGGAGCTGTCAGAACTCGAGGGCAATACCCTGGCAATATGGTCTCGTGTCGCCACAACGTATAAACAACTCGTGCTAGTGATGAAATAACGGATGGTGTGCAGGCTGATAGGTGCTGATGGGTGAACTGAAAAGCTGCTGGTCAGAAGACTGCGGCTGAGAACCACGACCACTGAAGTACCTGTGAGGACCTGTAGGCTGACTGAAAGGGCCTCGAGAGATGCGCCTCTACCATAAAGAATCCCCACCTCCAGATGAGGTACCACGGAATCTAGCTGCATGACGGGGTCATCTTGTCTGACCCATAACCACTCCCCGTGCAAGAGCCCATCTCAACTCTACGGGCCGCATTGGGCCAAGCCTCCTGAAAGAAATATCTCATCTACCAGCTCCCATAACGCCATCTGGAGACGAATCGCTGAATCAATATCCATCAATAAACCTTCGCACCCTCTTCTCTCTCTCAGTGGGGAGTATAACAAAGCCATAGCGTTTGGCCCAGATCAATGAACCGAGTCTTATACTGTCTGACTGTCATAGAGCCTGCCGGAGGCGCTCGAATGCCTGCGTAGTGCCTCCCGCTGAGTAACTGGGGAGAAACTTTCTCCAAAAACAACTCCGCGAACTGCTCCATGTCAATGCTGGAGACGCCTGCTGGTCTAGATAGGCAATAAGTCCCCTCCACACCAAGTCCTTGGCGGATCCTGCAAGGCGGAAAGTGATAAGTCGACCCATTGGTCTTCCACAATACCCATAGTCTAAGGATCTCATGGCGGCTGAATAAAGAAATCTGAGGATATCCTCTGATGAAGCTACTACCGCTTGAATGTGGGGGTGAAGAGCTTGGAGAACCTATCAAGCCTCCACAAAGATCTGAGGAACATAGCCGCTCCATCGCCGGTCTGAGTCAACAATACCCGGACCTGATCTGCCACCAGCTGGCTGGACCACTGTGAACCTGAGCCTGGGGAGCTTACCTGCTCCGGAGTACCGTGTAGCAGGAGTCTGAACCCTCCTCCCAACTGAGAAGTGGCATGTGTGCTACTGGAACAAACCCGCATCTGTGACGCTCTCCACAAAGCCTACCAATCGGACAGAGCGTCCTGAAGAACGGGGGTGGCTATGAACCCCTCTGGGACCCTGAGCTGGGAGCCCACCAGAGCTGCTGGGGCTGGAGCCCCCTCATCGTAATCAACATGAGGCTTCCACCTCTGGGACTGCTTCTCGGTGGCTGAGCTCTGCCCCGCCTCGGCCTCTGGCACGGCCTCGGGCCTCTGCCCCTCGCAGGAGCTGTGCTGGGGCTCCGGCTGCTGCGCCGGTAGAGGAGGAAGCAACGGTGTTCTGCCACCATGCGATAAGAACAGAAGAAAGAAATCAGAATTTGAGAAAACAGAAACCGCACCATCAGGAAAGAACAAAAGTGAAAACTTTCTCCTAAACTCCGTATCCTCTGGGCGGAATAAATACAGACGTCTCGTACCGCATCCCTCAGACTCTACTGAGGTTAGTCCGTAGTTGTGAGACCTATGTAACCTAGTGCTCTGATAACCAACTTGTCACGACCCGGATTATCTCATCTCTTTTTTT
>NC_031996.1:36787323-36790914 GCF_001879085.1 Nicotiana attenuata | reverse complement strand
ACTTACGCTGTACTATGCACTAAGTATAAGTGTATTAGGTAATATTATATCGAATATATAAGGCGTATATATATATATATATAGTTACGCTGTACTATGCACTAAGTATAAGTGTATTAGGTACTATTATATCGAATTTAAATGGCGTGTATATATATATATATATATATATATATATATATATACACACACACACACTTACGTTGTACTATGCACTAAGTATAAGTGTATTAGGTACTATTATATCGAATATATATGGCGTATATATAAGTGTATTAGGTACTACTAGGTCTCACGAGTCATGAGCAGATTTAGTAGAGTCTCGCGGATCGGTACGGAGACGTCTGTATTTATCCTCGAGAGGCTGCAGAACCTTTAGGAAAACTTCACATTCTTGAATTCTTATCGTGCGTATTTGATTCAGCTTGAAAAGAAACTCTTGAAACTCCTTCCACGTGTTCGTACGTGCGCATGAGCGCTCAGTATCAGATGCGCCTTGATGGCTTGTGATTCCCTGATCGAGGGGCGAGACGTGATCTCTGTGAGTTTTATGTTGGGCCAGTCTGGAGGACTTGAGGCCGGATCTTTGCCTATGGCTTGAGCACTGAGGTGCTGACTGTGTGAGTAAGTGTTTTGAACTTATATGTTCGGTATTGTCCCTATTAGTGGAAGAGTCGGCTAGATAGCCACGTGATGAGTATGTTAGTACTGCGAGATGTATCTATATGAATGGATAGTGATCGCAGCAGATTCAACCTTAGGAAGAGTGGGCGCTAATACTTTTACCCAATAGTGGTATCGGGGTCAATTTCCACACGGAGCTAGAAAGGGAGTTGGATATTTGCTTAGCCTAGAAATGCGTGTTTGCTTCTAATTGATCTTCCAACATTTTTTAAGTTTTCATGATTATCAACTACAATTTAACAACTACTAATTAAAACTAAATTATGCTAAGATATTAATTCTAGGTTGTATGCAAGATAGAGAAAGACACTAGGGTCGTGGCATTTACCTAGGTGGTCAACTAACGGGTAGAGATTCCTAATACAAGAATGATGATTATAGGGCTTATGCTATAACTGTTGCACGATTGCACTCACTCTCACACCTCTCGGTAGAAAGAGTGATTTTGCCCAATTGACTCTCTTGAGACCAACTGGGTAGGCCAACAAGCCCAAGCAACTTAGGGTTCAAGTTGGGTAATTACTCTCTCGAGGTCTAACACGTTAATTGGGACTACCATTCTCATGGGTCCATCCCAATTCCTTGTTGGGTTAATTTTGGAGTCATAGACACTCTTTCTCAAGAAGAGTCAAGACCCACTAAGCTAGACTTAGTGTTTCGAACCACCAAATCCTAGTTAAATCATAAAATTAACCCAAATAGCAAACACCCAACATCATTCAAGCATTAAACAATCACACCCTTTAATTACCCACACTAGGGTTGAGCCAGGTTTAGCTAGACATAATAGCAACAGAAATGGAAGAAGTAGTAGATAAAATCAACATATTAATTAACTAGAATGTTAATCTACAAGAATCCACGGTAAAACAAGATGAAAATGCCCAAAATAGGCTAAACTTGAGTCTCACGAGTGCAGCAGCTATCTGATATCTAATCCTTGACCTAAAAATAATAAAATATTCTATTTATACTAGGCTAGAAAAACTGGACAAAAATACCCCAGCGGGGCTGGCGCGGACCATGCAGAAATGCAGCGCGGCCGCGTAGGGGTCTTGGTCTTCGATCACTCACTTCTGAAGATGGGGACGCGGACCGCGCAAAAAGGTAGCGCGGCCGCGCAGGCTAATGGGCGCGGACCGCGCAACAATGAAGCGCGACTGCGTGGACACAAGCACTGACCGCGTAGAAAGGAGGGCGGACCGCGCATGGATACCCTTGAAATGTGTACTCCCTGAATCTCCTAGCGCGGCCGCGCAGCAAATCAGTGCGGTCCGCGCTAGGTCCTCTTGTCCCCAGTTCAATGATTTTTGACACTTGAGCAGGTTTCACTCCGTTTCGAGCCGATTTTTGACTTTTGTCATCTTGTCGCTCAAACCTGCAATCAAGCGCACTTTGTAAGCATTCTGCGTCTATTTTATGACAATTCATACATATAGCATAGGCAAGTTTGGGCATAAAACGTGTTAAAATCACAGTTATCAACTCCCCCAAACTTAAACCTTTGCTTGTTCTCAAGCAAATAAGATAAGACCCACCCCTCAAAAGGAAACATCCAAGTAATTCCAGCTTATCCTAAGGAAGCCTCATCACGCATCAATGGGGACTAACAATTGCCCTCAATACGAATGCATCATTAACACATTTTTAAACTTTTAAGAACTATGGATCAACTGTGACACAAGAGCATCAAGGGTTAACTCATTTCATCAAGGCGCTTTTCTCAAATACCTTGGTCATTGTGGAACCCAAACTCACACATCCTCAACTCTCCCTAAGCGAACCTCACCTTTTAGAGTAATGACACACAACCCGAGGTTGATGGATTTTTCACTCATTTCTCTCACAAAGAAGGTCATAAGTCCAGGTTTTGGTACCATATGCTTGCCCCTTATGTAAGTATCCACTAATGTAAGCTTCCCTCAACTCAAGATCATATAGGGTTTTTGAGGAGTCATTGTGAAGGTTTTTGGGTAAAGGTAGGACATGTTTTTGTTCATTTAGGTTCAATCTTCCCTTCAGCACTTCTTTTGATTCATTTTGGCATACTTTTTGACTCATTTGAGTATTTCACTTCTTTCAAGGGGTTAGAGAGACACATTGTCACTCTTTCTTTTGCAATTCAAACCTTTCTCCTTTTTCTACTTTTACACAACCTTTTTTTCACTTTGTTTTCTTTGAATCCCCTTTTTTTCACTTTTGTATTTCTTTTTGTCTTTTTCTCTTTTTCATTGCCTCCCTTTTCTTTTGCTTTTGTGCCTCTTTACCACATTGATGCCTTTCTTGTCTCTCCCCCCCAAACTTAGATATTTGCCATTACTTCAAGGGAAGATTTGGGTGCCAAGAGAGGGTCTCATTGAGAACGGGTATAGGCTTGTAGCTTTGGTTCATGAAAGAAGACAGTTTAAGGCTCAAAAGGGTTGAACTAGGGATCATTTCATTGGTAGGTCATGGAAATTTGTTCAAATTTGGAAGTTCGGATCAAGGAGGGCCTATATTCACTTCTCAAGTCAAGTTTCACCTATGATTTCGCATCAACAAACATTCAGGGCAAGTTCTAGACCATCGGCTTGGAGCTTAGACTCACAATTTGAATTCTCACCACACACACTCAAGGATTGCTAAAGACATCGAGTTGAGAGCCCACAACGATCTTAGTTCCAATTCAATCGCACAATGGCCCCACACGACCATATGATGATTGTTTGGTCAACACAAGAGTCTCAAGGCCACAATTTTCACCATCCTAAACACAACATTATGTCTGTGACCATGGGATCAAAGGCAAATGTGTTAGGCCCAAGTGAAGCTTGCCTGAGGTCCTCTTAACTACGAAATATTAGAAAATCAAAAGAAGAAAAAATCAAAAAACCGGAACTCAAAACCCTTAAGAAAGGTTGTCCTAGA
>NC_031996.1:36782607-36787153 GCF_001879085.1 Nicotiana attenuata | reverse complement strand
ACTAAAACCGAAACAAAAGGCTACGAGCCTCACTACTAGGCTGAAAACGAAAAAAATTTGAACGAAAATAGAAAAACCAAATGAATATGTACAATGGGGAGTAGAATATACAACGAGGATGAATATATACATAAGAGTCTAGAAGTAGCCAAAGTTAAAAGTTATATACAGCCAACTATTAAATCCAAAACATAGACTAAAAATGAAATAAATATATACAGTCATCCAGTGTATTAGAATCAAAATGGTAGGGCGCACCCCCACGAATAAAAGCTGGCATTGTCCCCAATGCCAACTACCAAAATAAGCTCAAAAATAGAGAAAAAGGATATAGAAAGGCCCCTCAAGCCTGGTCCACATGCGTGGGGTCTCCTGTCGTCCCCGGATCCTCTGTAGTAGCCGGGACCTCAGACTGGTCTCCGACCTGCTGCTGCTCTGGTGCTGGGACATGAGCCGGATCAAGGACAGGCTGAACCACTGGTGGAACACTGGATGTACCCTCCTGAACCTGGGCCAACTCTATCACAACTCCCTCAGTGCTAGGGAGTTTCCTCTTCTTCCTCGGCCTGGGAGTCTCCTCCTGCTGTGGCTGAACTGCTGCTGGATCTACAGCTGGCTCCCCGAAGAGTAAGTCAAGTGGCATCTGATCCGCCAAGAGCTTATCTACATCCTCCCTCAACTTCGTCACTGACTCCTTGGAAGCCTTTTGCTTCCTTAATTTCCTGTGCTCCCTAGCTAGTTTACCCAATGCGGTGCTGTGTGCCCTAACTGCCTTAGCCAAGGCATCTTGTGTCTCCATCATCTTTTCCTGGTTGGCCAGGATCTTCTTCAGTGTATCCTCAATAGAAGGAGGGATCTCAACTATGGAAGGGGCTGACTGTGCCTGAACTACAGTGGCCAAGTTTGACAACTTGGATGTCGCAGCTGACATCCAGTTGTTCAAACTGGCTAGAGACTGAGCAAGCTTGTGGGCGGTGAACCGGTGAGTCTTCGATGAAGGGACATCCGGGTCTGCTGCAGTAGATGGACCAGCAATAGTAGAAGGACCCTGAGGCAATGTCTCACTGGTAGCAGGGATGGTGGAAGGCTCAGTGGACTGCTCAATAACCGCTGGCTCCTCAGACTGGCCAGGTGCGGTGGAAGTGGATGCCTGAGGCTTTTTGGACCTCTTTGGGTTGTCGGGACCCAACTGACTGTACCATGAGTAGGGGGCCACCGGATCTACCTAGACATCAAACCTCTTCTTCTTCACCTTCAATTCTCTAAAGTACAGGGAAAGAGTGTTCGAGAAGGGGTAGTTTGTGTTGGTCTCCTGCCCGACCGTAGAAATCACCCTTGACATGATGTTGCCCACATTCAGAGGAAAACCAGCCATAATAGATGCCACTAACACTGCACGGGGAATAGGAACTGTGTGATCATGAGTGGAGGGATCAAGCCTACTACACACGAAGGTCAACCAACCCTTTGCTTCAAAACTGAACGTGTTTCTCAGAATCTTCTCCCCTGCTTTCAACCAAACTGGGACAGTGCCCGGGGCTGCCAAGTGCTGGGCCAACCAAGGATGAACCTCTTCTTTCATTGCCAGCTTTTCTAAGTATTGGGTTTCGTCCTGTTCATTGAACCCCAAAAACTCATTCAGAGACTTCCCATCAAACATCACTACCTTGTCCCTCACTTATGTCGCCTTTGAGTCCTTCACTACATGATGAACATTGCAGTAAAATTCTTTCACCATATGTTCACTTGCGACTATGCAACATTCCTTGAAGAAACCCCAACCCTCTCTAGTACGGAATTGTGCTTGCACATGTGGGTTTAGATGAAGAAGATCAGAGTCAATAAATTGCCTCTCCGGAATCAATTTTCTTTTGGGCCACCACTCTCGAAATCTGTGGAAGGCTATTTCACTTACGAATCTATCAGCCCATGCTTCCGGTTTTCTTGTTCTATCAACACCACCAACTTGGGGCTCACCCCCCTCACCATATCCTGCACTCTCCCCAGATAATGAAGTTGTAGAGGAGGTGGAGTATTGTGCCTCACTTCTTGCTACGGACTCATCAGACGAATCCGAAATTACATTGACCAGTCTCTTGGAGGTAGGTGAAGGTGGAGGAGTGTCATGTAGTTGGAAAGGGTCAGAGGTGTGAGTAGGGGCTGATTCTGAGGTGATGCTCCGGGAGGGTGCATACTCACTCCCCGAAGAGTGGGAGGCAGCCCTATCAGCACCCCGTATCAGCTTACGGGTCTTTTTAATGTTTGCCCGGGCCTGGGGAGTGAGTTTAGCAACCCGCTTTCCTTTTCCCCCTCGGGAGGAACCACCCCTCCCGGGTTGTTTGTTCTTTTCCTCCTCGTTGCTTAACCATGATCTGCAAAGAAAAGTCTAACATTGTTAGTTGAATCATATGCAGTGAATTGGATGGTACAGTTGAAAGCATGGTTTAGAAACAGGGTTGCAGAATAGAAGGGGCACGGACCGTGCAAAAGTGCCATGCGGACGCGCTGGGGTAGCGCGGACCGCGTAAAACTGGATCGCTGACCGCGCTTAAGATGTTCCAGTGAAACCCCTCTCTGAATCTTACCAACGCGGTCCGCACTGATTTGGACCGCGGCCGCGCTAGGCTGGCGCGGACCGCCCAGAAAGGATGCGCGGCCGCGTGGGGCAGACAATGAACTGAGTATGGGCATTTTCATTTAAGTCCAATTTTTTTGTTCAAATTATGGGTCCTAATTGTCCCTACTCAGTTACTAATCAAGAATTCATGCCTATTGTTTCACATAAGCACACAAAATCTACCCTAACAGGTAAAACTAAGAGAGAAAGAAGAAAATAAGAAGTTATACAAACAGGAAGCAAATAAAATTTAAAAAAAATTAAACTATGAATGAGATTAGTGAGGAATGTTACCAGGGGTTGTGAAAGTTTTAACTACTTGAAGCAAGTTCCTTTGATGCACAGTGAAAATTGAGAGCTCAGGTAGACAATTGGTGAAAAGGTTAAAATGAAGCCTAGGTCTCTATTTATAGAAAACACTGTGGGACCCATTACTTACCCACCAGCGCGGCCGCGCAGAAATGGCCGCGGACCGCTGGATTTCCAGCATCCTTAATTGCCTGAACAACCCACGCGGACCGCACTGATTTGTCACGCGGCCGCGTGGGAAACTTCAGAGAGCATGTAATTTTGGCTTCTCCCGCGCGGACCGCACAAAAATGTCACGCGGACCGCGCAGCAAACTTCAGAGACCTTAAAATTTTTGCTACTTTTGCCCTGCACTGGTCCAACATCAACCCTGCAACATCTCACAAACCATGAGTTGAAAAAACATAATCTACAACGGAAAAATAAAAAGAAAGAAAAAGTCATGGGTTGCCTCCCAAGAAGCGCCTGATTTAACGTCGCGGCACAACGCATTTTACCATAATATCACTTCAAATGAAGGAGTTCCACCTCGTGGCTGTCATCAATCTTCCCCAAGTAATGCTTCACACGATGCCCATTGACTCGGAAACTTCACCATTTTTGTTCCTGAGATCAATAGCACCAAATGGGGTCACCCCAACAACTTCAAATGGACCACTCCACCTAGACTTGAGCTTTCCCGGGAATAACCTCAACCGGGAGTTGAAAAGAAGAACCATGTCACCCACCTTGAATTATTTACCCTGAGCATACTTGTCATGGAGGTACTTCATCTTGTCCTTATACAAGGACGAGCTGGAGTAAGCGTGAAATCTAAACTCATCAAGTTCATTCAATTGCTCCACTCGAAGGTTGGCTGCAACATCCCATTCCAAGTTCAACTTCCTCAATGCCCACATAGCCTTGTGCTCAAGTTCCACCGGAAGATGGCAAGCTTTACCAAACACCAACCGATACGGAGACATACCAATTGGAGTCTTATAAGCCGTTCGATAAGCCCAAAGAGCATCATCCAATTTCTTCGACCAATCGGTCCTATTAGCATTCACTGTTTTGGACAAAATACTCTTTATCTCCCGATTTGAGACTTCCACTTGTCCACTAGCTTGTGGATGATAGGGGGTGGTCACTTTGTGATTAACTCCATACTTAAGCAATGAGTTCGAAAGCCTTGTTGCAAAAATGGGACCCCCCCCTCCCCATCACTAATAATGGCCCGAGGAGTACCAAATCTCGTAAAGATACTCTTTTTCAAAAATTCTACAACACTTCGGGCTTCATTGTTGGGTAAAGCCACGGCTTCCACCCATTTTGAAACATAGTCCACTGCCACGAGAATGTAAGTATTGCCACAGAAGCTCACGCACAGACCCATGAAATCGATGCCCCAAACATCAAAAATATCCACCTCAAGAATTGTATTGAGGGGCATCTCATCCTTCTTGGAAATACCGCCGGCTCTTTGACATGCATCACATCTCTTCACCAATTCACTAGCATCCTTGAACAACGTGGGCCAATAGAAGCCACAACTCAAAACTTTTGAGGCTGTCCTCACCCCCTCCCCCACCCACCCACCCACCCCCACCCATACTTAAGCAATGAGTCGAAAGCCTTGTT
>NC_031996.1:36730782-36777080 GCF_001879085.1 Nicotiana attenuata | reverse complement strand
GAACCCCTTCAAGTTCTTGTATGCATTTTGGTCGGAGGCGCCCGTAAAATATCCCCTTTGCTCGAGCAAGGTCAACATGACATTTGTGATTTGAAAGTTCCCCGCCCGGATTCGGGAAGGAACGATGGCACTCGCGTACCCTTGATTAGGAAGAACTCTTGGGACCGCTCTTGGAGGTGGCGGAGGAGGGTCTGGAATAGGATTGTTGTCATTTGCATTAACATTGGCATTTCTACCTCTCCGTGGTACTTGAGGTACCGGAAGCTCATCTTGCTCAACATCTTCAACCTCCTCCCCCGCCAAGGCATTGCCAAGAGGGTCATTTCCGTTTAGAGCCATGTGTTCCTGATGGATCAACACAAATAAAGTTAGTAAAAAGAAGGAAAGAGAAGCAAAACACAAAACTAGCTACACAAATAGTCAACACCGTAAGTTCCCCAGCAACGGCGCCAAAGAGTGATCGCAGCGGACTCAACCTTAGGAAGAGTGGGCGCTAATACTTTTACCCAATAGTGGTATCGGGGTCAATTTCCACAGGGAGCTAGAAAGGGAGTTGGATATTTGCTTAGCCTAGAAATGCGTGTTTGCTTCTAATTGATCTTCCAACATTTTTTTGGTTTTCATGATTATCAACTACAATTTAACAACTACTAATTATAACTAAATTATGCTAAGATATTAATTCTAGGTTGTATGCAAGATAGAGAAAGACACTAGGGTCGTGGCATTTACCTAGGTGGTCAACTAACGGGTAGAGATTCCTAATACAAGAATGATGATTATGGGGCTTATGCTATAACCGTTGCACGATTGCACTCACTCTCACACCTCTCGGTAGAAAGAGTGATTTTGCCCAATTGACTCTCTCGAGACCAACTGGGTAGGCCAACAAGCCCAAGCAACTTAGGGTTCAAGTTGGGCAATTACTCTCTCGAGGTTTAACCCGTTAGTTGGGACTACCATTCTCATGGGTCCATCCCAATTCCTTGTTGGGTTAATTTTGGAGTCATAGACACTCTTTCTCAAGAAGAGTCAAGACCCACTAAGCTAGACTTAGTGTTTGCAACCACCAAATCCTAGTTAAATCATAAAATTAACCCAAATAGCAAACACCCAACATCATTCAAGCATTAAACAATCACACTCATTAATTACCCACACTAGGGTTGAGCCACAACCCTAGCTAATGGGTTTGGCTAGACATAATAGCAACAGAAATTGAAGAAGTAGTAGATAAAATCAACATATTAATTAACTAGAATAATCTACAAGAATCCACGGTAAAACAAGATGAAAATGCCCAAAATAGGCTAAAACTTGAGTCTCACGAGTGCAGCAGCTATCTGATATCTAATCCTTGACCTAAAAATAAGAAAATATTCTATTTATACTAGGCTAGAAAAACTGGATAAAAATACCCCAGCGGGGCTGGCGCGGACCGCGCAGAAATGCAGCGCGGCCGCGTAGGGGTCTTGGTCTTCGATCACTCACTTCTGAAGCTGGGGACGCGGATCGCGCAAAAAGGTAGCGCAGCCGCGCGGGCTAATGGGCGCGGACCGCGCAACAAAGAAGCGCGACCGCGTGGACACAAGCGCTGACCGCGTAGAAAAGAGCGCGGACCGTGCATGGATACCCTTGAAATGTGTACTCTCTGAATCTCCTAGCGCGGCCGCGCAGCAAATCAGTGCGGTCCGCGCTAGGTCCTCTTGTCCCCACTTCAATGATTTTTGACACTTGAGCAGGTTTCACTCCGTTTCGACCCGATTTTTGACTTTTGTCATCTTGTCGCTCAAACCTGCAATCAAGCGCACTTTGTAAGAATTCTGGATCTATTTTATGACAATTCATACCTAAAGCATAGGCAAGTATGGGCATAAAACGTGTTAAAATCACAGTTATCAGGTAGCGACGAGGAAGTCTGCTGGATATTAGATGAACTATTAAGTGTTTGATTTCTATCGTGATTTGATGTGTAGTCGAGTCATGGGCGCGTGAAGAATCGTTTCGTGTCTCCTAGATAGGAGTGGAGTAAATTTCATGTTGCGGTATGAGTTCAGACTCGGGGAGACTAAGTGGCTGTGTAATGTGTATGACGGTGAAAGGTATACGGAAATGTTATATTGAGGCGAAGCAGGTGGGTTATCTCCTGCGGAGTGTTCCGAAGTGGTGTGATCCTTATGAGTATGTTAGAAGATCTCATGTGTAACGGAAGGGTACGTGTTGCAAATTTGAAATTTCGGGTTGCTTAAGCGAGTGGGTTTAACTGTTACGAGTTATTGAGTGTGTTTTGATCTATGGCTTTAAACCAAATGGGGGAGTCTGCTATTGCTTAGTTGATTGCACGGTTATGTGCTATGTTGGTTTCAGTTTGAGGCGTACTGGCGAATCAGTTATGGCTTACGGAGATTGAGACCGAGGATGTCTCGAGTAAAGGAAAATTTTGACAAAGGTTATGCCATGCTTCATAGGTGTATGAGAATCACGGAATGTCTTGAGTTGTTGTTGGTAATGGATGCTCGGTGCATAGAGTAAGAAGTGGCTTGGTTGTTCTAGGATGAGGTTACATTCTGCGGTGTCAGAGTGCCAATGAGGCATGGGTTGTTCTGTTTGTTTGATCAGGCTAATTGCAGTTCGAATAGAGTGAACGACTCTCGAGAATGGTTCTAATGTGATCAAGATTCTACATATAACAATTGGGTATTTTAAGGTTGTATATGTGATTAGAAACTGAGTTTTCATTGGAAGATGTCAAGACTTGTGGTATTTTCTATATAAATTATGGGATTCTATGTAACAGTATTAAGAAGGCAAAGGTAACAGACTTAGATTCGCAGGGAGTCTCTTCAGAGTAAAGTATTTTGATCGTGGTGCTCTTGAGAATATCTGAGAAGGTATTCAGCGTCTTATGAGCCTTAGATCAGTATGGTAAGGATGTGATTAGTTCCTTGGGTGTTTTCGAGGTAATGAGTTTCTACAGGTATTTTTGCAGCAGTGCTCTTGGATTTTAGTGGCCTGCGTAGGTCGATTGAGTTAGGAAGATTCAGTCCTGACAGACTTGTTTGTGCAAAGGGGAGTCGAAGAGTTCTTGTTGATTGTTACCGTGGCTAGAGATGTATATTTTCCATGGGCATGCGAAACATGAGATGTATAGTGATTTTCTTCTAGGAGGGACCAATGGGAAATTCTTGACTAGTTGAGTACGTAGATGTTTGTGGCTCGGAAGGGAGATGAAGTTCTCATGTTATCCTAGGGTGGTATGGTATATGCGATATGTTATGGAGGATTGAGATTTGCGTGTGTAAGGTTCCGATTCAGTTCTTAATGGAAAGTCATAAAATTCTTAGGCAGCACGGGCAGTGTAGGTGAGTAGAGAAAGGAGCTGCGGATGATTAGGGTGAATGATCTTCAGATGATTAAGGAAATTGTATTGCTAATCATAGTGATTTGACGAGGGTATATGTTTCAGAAAAGGCAATGTGATTAAGTTGATAGTACTTCGGTAGTGCTGTGGCGCTTTCTTGTTAGATCGACTGTGATATTCGAGTTTGCTTGGTGGCACAGGGAAATTTTTAAAGTATCTAACGTGGAATGATGGGGTGTTTAAGGTGTGGTGTGCTGTCAGACGGCAAAAGTTGGGATCAGGTACGATGATTCGTGTGCTATATGGAGTTGGAGACTGGGAGTTCTCATGTACAGGCTATGTTGTGGTTGTGGATCGTATGTATCGGCCCCGTTTAGCGGCTATCGGGATTTGGAGGCCCGAGTGGACCATTATTTGCTGGTATGTTAGATTTTGGATGTGGTGTTGGAATTCAGACTGGTTGTCTTAGTGTTGGGTGATTCTGAACTATTATGCTATGGGCTATGCCGGAAATGCCACGGGTTGAGTGGCGAGGTGCGTTGGATTATGTTCTAGCAGAGTGGTTTATATTTCAAAGACCCAGCGGACGGCTGGGAAGGATTGCATTTCTTAATTGGATCTTCGTGATGGATGTCAGTGCAGAGGTTTTTACCATTGATTCAGTTCCGGTGTTGAGGGACTTTTCGGATGTGTTTCTTGTGGCCGGGTATGTTGCCGGTCAAGGTTGTTGATTTCGGTATTGATTTGGTGCCGGGCACCGTACCGTAGGGGCACCGAAAGAGTTGAGGAGTTGTGAGGACAGCTTCAGGATTTCCTTAATAAAGAGTTCGTTGGTGGGCCAATGTGGATGTGTATTCTAACTTGGGTCGGCTTGGTTGGCCCGAATCGTATTGTTGAGGGATGGGTTGATTCGATCGTTATTGAGCTTGTTGGTGATCTAGGGAAATCTATGAATGGCCTTTCTGTGTTGCGAGACGTTATGATTTGTTGGTTATGGGCACATATGGTGCGGTTCTATTGGGGTTCATAGTGGGAGTCGAGCGGGAAGAGTAATTGAGTGTTTCTCGGTGAATGGCGTATCGGTTATGTCCTACCGGGTTGGCGTGGTATATGTTACTTGTTTCACCGAGGGTGTAATGATTCGCTTTCGTTCCAGACGTCAAATTGTGCGTGGTTGTCAATTTCGAGCATAGTGACTTGAGGTGTCCCATGTGAAGCAGTGTTTGGATAGGATCGCGCATTTCCGCGAAGCTATGTGTAGATATGACCTTGCGGGTTAGATTCGTGTGTTCTATTCTATGATGTGAGACGGGTTCTCAGCCTTGTGTTGTGATGGTACCGGCAAGCTTGAGGTACAGCTCTTTCATTTGAATCATTTTTCATGACTTGAGTATGTTCGGACCGTTTCTTATTGATGCGCTAATCATGCAAGTCGTGGCGTAGGCCTTCATTGATGTTTCATGTCCCCAGAGTGGTGTGTTAGATTCAAAGTGATCGTTGGAGTCATTAATGAATATGAACGGATTTGATTTCAGCTTGTTGGAAGGATAATATCGAGGTTTGGCTCGGACTCTGTTGTGGTATTAGTCAAAAGGGAAGTGGCTTCATGAATGGTTGATCTGAGAAATGGTTACGGTTTATTGCGTGTTTTATTTATCGTTGGCAGTATATGAAAGTATTAGAATAAGTCCTTAGTTGATAAGAAGTTTTCTACCGGTATTCGGGTGTTGTGGGCAACCGCTGTGAATAGAAGTTATCATTTCGAGTGTTTGGGTTATGTGGTATATCATATGATTGCACCTGAGGTTGCAGGTATGGGTTATTACAGCTGGTTCGGGCTTATTCTGAGTATAGATGTGAGGTTCTGATCTTGTGTATGATTTCGGAAAATGCAATGTGGTTCTATGGTTTACGGACTAGATGGATTGTGAAATTTCAGCTATATTGTGTTATCGGACCTATGCGAGATAGGGTGACGTGGGATCACCCTCGGGTATATGCTTGTTAAGGTTATTCGACCATTGGTTGGCTTTAAGAACAACTCTGGGTACGTTCGAGGACGAACGTGTGTTTAAGTGGGGGAGGATGTAACGACCCGACCGGTCGTTTTGAGCTTTTGCACTTTGATTGCCAGTTCCAGGGCATGACTTGCCCCGTGTTATGTATTATGACTAATTTAGATCGTTGGTTTTGGTTTTCAGAAAAATTTGGAATGAATTTGAAAGAACAGTTTCAGTTGAAATCTTCGAATTTGAAAGGTTTGACCAAGAGATGACTTATTTGTATACGAGCTCGGATCGGAATTTTTATGATTCAGTTAGCTTCGCAGGGTGATTTATGACTCAGGAGCGTGATCGGAATTGGTTTTGGAGGTCCGGTGTAGAATTAGGCTTGAATTGGCGAAGTTAGTATTTTGGCGAATTCCGGTTGATAGGTGAGATTTTGATCCGAGGATCGGAATGGAATTCTGAGAGTTGCTGTGGCTTCGATATGTGATTTTTGATGTGTGTGCAAAATTTCAGGTCATTCGGACGTCGTTTGGTTGGGTTTTTTATCGAACGCATGTTTCGGAAGTTTTAGAAGAACTTAGGCTTGAATCCGATGAAATTTGATGGTTTTGGTGTTGTTTGAGGTGTTTTGATGATTGGAGCAAGTTTGAATGATGTTTTAGGATGGTTTGGCACTTTTGGTTGAGGTCCCGGGGGCCTCGGGGTGATTTCGGATGGTTAGACGGGAACTTTTGGACTTGGAAATGTAGCAGAAAATGCAGCAGTCAGTGCAGCAGGTTTTTGGCCTTCGCGAACGCGAGTGGGCCATCGCGTTCGCGTAGAAGGATTTAGGACCCTGAGGTTTTTTGTTCTTCGCGTTCGCATAGGTTCGAGTTTTTGTTCATCGCGTTCGCGGGCTGTGCTTCGCGTTCGCATAAGAGGAATTGAGGTCCCGCAATTTTTGGTTCATCGCGTTCGCGGCATCAGGACCGCGTTCGCGTAGTTGAATCAGGCAAAGCATCGCGATCGCGTTTGAGGACCGCGTTCGCGAAGGGTAATTTGGTCTGAGGCAAAGTTTGTTCATCGCGAACGCGAGTGGGCCCTCGCGTTCGCATAGAGTTAAAAGTCACTGGGCAGAATGGTTTTTAATGACATTTCCTCCGCGAGCTAGGTCACATTTTCCTCCATTGTTGAGCACCTTGAGAGCTTTTTGGGAGAAATTGAAGAAGGTTTCGACTGGGATTGAGTGGAGGTGAGTTCTATGATCTTAAAACACGATTATTATGTGAAATTAACCTTGAAATTTATGGAAATTAAGCCTAAAATTGAAGAACTAGGGCTTGAGATTTTGAAATTTGATTTGGGATTTGATGGGTCATTTGAACTTGGATTTGGGAGTTCTTGATATGTATAGACTCGCGGCGAGGTAAGGAACCCGTTGATGTGAAAATTTTGAGTTTCGAGAAGTGGGCCCGGGGCTCGGGTTTTGCTAATTTCCAGATTCTTGATAGTTTTTCGATTCTTTTCGATTGGGTATTGTTCCCTTNGTAAATGATATCCTGAGGGTTTGAAACCCCGGATTGCACATCGTAGTGTTATATTGAGGTGACTTGCACGCCGGATAGCGAGCGTGGGGTAGAGCACCGTTGGGGATTGTGACTTGGTCCATCCCGATTGATGATCTTACCGTGTATTTGACTGAAATTTACTTGTTATCATAGTGATTTGGGCTGATTGCAATATTTGGGCTTCGTGCCAACTATTTGAATCCTTCGGGGATTATTATCACTGTTTCCTCACTGTTTTGACTTATTACTTGAACTCAGTCATACTGTTTCTCCGCTATTTTACAACTCAGCCACTTTTATCCAGATTTGAGTCTTAAATAATATTTTAAATGATAATTTGGGCTGAGCACTACTGTTTTACTAATGCCCGAGGGGCTTGTGATGATATTCTTACTGAGTGTGGCCGAGGGCCAGATGTGAGGATACACTGAGTGTGGCCGAGGGCCAGATGTGAGGATACAGTGAGTGTGACCGAGGGGCCAGATGTGAGGATACACTGAGTGATATGAGGCTGAGGGCTTGGATGTGAGGGGTATATTATGATTGGGTTGCGCGCCACAGCGATACTTATATGGATCGGGCTGCACGCCGCAACAGCATATTATATGGATCGGGCTGCACGCCGCAGCAGTATATATATATATTGGATCGGACTGCATGCCGCAGTGATATAGCGCTTGGGCTGTAGGAGCCCCTCCGGAGTCTGCACCCCCACAGTGAGCGCGGGTACCCATATGGATCGGGCTGCACGCCGCAGCGAGATATGGATCGGGCTGCACGCCGCAGCGAGATATGGATCGGGCTGCACGCCGCAGCGAGATACGGATCGGGCTGCACGCCGCAGCGATATGCTGATCGGGCTGCACGCCACAGCGATATGCGGATCGGGCTGCATGCCGCAGCGATATGCGGATCGGGCTGCACGCCGCAGCGGTTACTATATGATACTGTTCTGGGAGTAATATGAGAGAGAGAGCTGAGGGGCTGAGAGTGTTCTAATGGTGAGCCCGAGGGGCCGGTACTGTTTTGAGATATTGCCCGAGGGGCGAGCTTTTATGTGCTCATTTTTGCATACTTACTTGCCTTTACTTGTTATACTGTGATAGTTGTGCCCGAGGGGCGGATTTTTTTCTGTGCTTATTCGCACTAACTGTTTTGAAATCGTTTTCATAACTTTTGAAAGGATCATTTCAAAAGGTATTTGAACTGAGCCAAGATATTTCTAAAGATTTCACAGATTTCACTATTTTCTCAAAAAATTGTACCCGGCTTCTATATAGCATGTTGGTTGCTTTACGTGATTTCTTGCTGCTCAGTTATTATTTACCTTTATTACTCATTGAGTTGGAGTAATCACTTTACTCCCTGCACCTCGCGTGCAGTTGCAGGTATTTATTCACCCGGTAGCGGGTATTGGCTGCGTGGAGGCAGAGTTGTAGAGGTTTTAGCTTGGTGACTGCCAGCGTTCGCAGCACCACTGTCTTTCTATGTTATTCACTATTACTGCTCAGTGTATTTCTAGACTTGTAAAGTGGAATTACATTCTTATAGATGCTCGTGACTTGTGACTCCCCGATTAGGGCGGTGTTGGGTTGTAATTTCGTTAATTAATATCATTAAATCATATTCGAACTGTTACTGAACTGTTTAACTGCTTAAAAGAGGTGTCATGTATTGGTCTGGCTGGCCTTGTCTTCACGAGAGGCGCCATCACGACTGGGTTTGGGAATTGGGTCGTGACAAGCTGGTATCAGAGCCTAGGTTACTAGGTCTCACGAGTCATGAGCAGGTTTAGTAGAGTCTCGCGGATCGGTAGGGAGACGTCTGTATTTATCCTCGAGAGGCTACAGAACCTTTAGGAAAACTTCATATTCTTGAATTCTTATCGTGCGTCTTTGATTCAACTTGAAAAGAAACTCTTGAAATTCCTTCCACGTGTTCGTACACGCGCATGAGCGCTCAGTATAAGATGTGCCTTGATGGCTTGTGATCCCCTGATCAAGGGGCGAGATGTGATCTCTATGTGTTTGATGTTGGGCCAGTCTGGAGGACTCGGGCCGGATCTTTGCCTATGGCTTGAGCACTGAGGTGCTGCTTGTGTGAGTAAGTGTTTCGAACTTATATGTTCGGTATTGCCCCTATTAGTGGGAATGATGGCTGGATTACTATGTGATGAGCGTGTTAGCAATGCGAGATGTATCTATATGACTTGGTAGCGACGAGGAAGTCTGCTGGATAATAGATGAACTATTAAGTGTTTGATTTCTATCGTGATTTGATGTGTAGTCGAGTCATGGGCGCGTGAAGAATCGTTTCGTGTCTCCTAGATAGGAGTGAAGTAAATTTCATGTTGTGGTATGAGTTCAGACTCAGGGAGACTAAGTGGCTGTGTAATGTGTATGACGGTGAAAGGTATACGGAAATGTTGTATTGAGGCGAAGCAGGTGGGTTATCTCCTGTGGAGTGTTCCGAAATGTTGTATTTAAGGACCGCGTTCGCGAAGGGTAATTTGGTTTGAGGCAAAGTTTGTTCATCGCGAACGAGTGGGCCCTCGCGTTCGCATAGAGTTAAAAGTCACTGGGCAGAATGGTTTTTAATCCTCCGCGAGCTACGTCACATTTTCCTCCATTGTTGAGCACCTTGAGAGCTTTTTAGGAGAAATTGAAGAGGGTTTCGACTGGGATTGAGTGGAGGTGAGTTCTATGATCNGGGCTGCACGCCGCAGCGAGATATGGATCGGGCTGCACGCCGCAGCGAGATACGGATCGGGCTGCACGCCGCAGCGATATGCGGATCGGGTTGCACGCCGCAACGATATGCGGATCGGGCTGCACGCCGCAGCGATATGTGGATCGTGCTGCACGCTGCAGCGGTTACTATAAGATACTGTTCTGGGAGTAATCTGAGAGAGAGAGCCGAGGGGCTGAGAGTGTTCTGAGGGTGAGCCCGAGGGGCCGGTACTGCTTTGAGATATTGCCCGAGGGGCGAGCTTTTATGTGCTCATTTTTGCATACTTACTTGCCTTTACCTGTTATACTGTGATAGTTGTGCCAAAGGGGCGGATTTTTCTGTGCTTATTCGCACTAACTGTTTTGAAATCGTTTTCATAACTGTTGAAAGGATCATTTTCAAAAGGGATTTGAACTGAGCCAAGATATTTCTAAAGATTTCACAGATTTCACTATTTTCTCAGAAAATTGTACCCGGCTTCTATATAGCATGTTGGTTGCTTTAGGTGATTTCTTGCTGCTCAGTTATTATTTACCTTTATTACTCACTGAGTTGGAGTACTCACTTTACTCCCTCCACCTCGCGTTCAGTTGCAGGTATTTATTCACCCGGTAGCGGGTATTGGCTGCGTGGAGGCAGAGTTGTAGAGGTTTTAGCGAGCTGACTGCCAGCGTTCGCAGCACCACTATCTTTCTATGTTATTCACTATTCCTATTCAGTGTATTTCTAGACTTGTAAAGTGGAATTACATTCTTATAGATGCTCGTGACTTGTGACACCCCGATTAGGGCGGTGTTGGGTTGTAATTTCGTTAATTAATATCATTAAATCATATTTGAACTGTTAACTGCTTAAAAGAGGTGTCATGTATTGGTCTGGCTGGCCTTGTCTTCACGAGAGGCGCCATCACGATCAGGTTTGGTAATTGGGTCGTGACAGAGTAAAGTGAGTACTCCAACTCAGTGTGTAATAAAAGTAAATAATAACTGAGCAGCAAGAAATCACGTAACGCAACCAACATGATGTATAGAAGCCGGGTACAATTTTCTGAGAAAACGGTGAAATCTGTGAAATCTTTAGAAATACCTTGGCTTAGTTCAAATCTCTTTTGAAAATGATCTTTTCAATAATTGCGAAAACGATTTCAAAACAATTAGTGCCGCTATGCACAGAAATTCGCCCCTCGGGCACGAATACCACAGTTAAACAAGTAAAAGACAAGTAAGTATGCAAAATGAGCACATAAAACTCGCCCCTCGGGCAATCACATAGAATAGTACCAGCCCCTCGGGCACAAATTAGTTCCTGGTCAGCCATTGTTACCTGACCGCACGGTGTTATTCCTGGTCAGTCATTGTTACCTGACCAAATTGCGTCATACAGTGTCATTGTTACCACTGTCTAAAATTTATCCACTATCGATGGGTACCCGCGCTCACTGTGGGTGTGCAGACTCCGGAGGAGCTCCTACAGCCCAAGCGCTATAACATCATAAGGCCTGAAAGCCTGCTCATATCAACATAAGGCCTGAAAGCCTTCTCACATCACACTCGAGGCCTAAAGCCTCCTCACATAACACTCGAGGCCTGAAAGCCTCCTCACATAACACTCAAGGCCTGAAAGCCTCCTCACATCACTCACATATATCCTCACATATGGCCCTCGGCCCCACTCAGTCCAGAAAACATCATAAGCCCCTCGGGCATCAATAAAATAGTAATGCTCAGCCCAAACAACAGTGGAAATATCATTTAAGTCTCAAATTTCAATTAAAACGGCTGAGTTTGCAAAACAGTATAATCAACAGGACTGAGTTCGAGTAGTATATCAAAATGGTGAGGAAACAGTGATAAAAATCCCCGAAGGGTTCAGATAGTTGGCGCGAAGCCCAAATATGGCAATCAGCCCAAATCATGCTAATAACAAATAAGTTTCAGTCAAATACGCGGGAAAATCATCAATCGGGACGGACCAAGTCACAATCCCCAACGGTGCTCTACCCCACGCTCGCTATCCGGTGTGCAAGTCACCTCAATATAGCACTATGATGTGCAATCCGGGGTTTCAAACCCTCAGGATATCATTTACAATCATTACTCACCTCGAACCGGTATAATCTCTAGCTTGCGACGCCTTTGACCCTCAAACCGGCCTCCACGCGCGTCGAATCTATCCAACATCAGAGCGAATACATCACAATATGCCAATGGGACAATACCCAATCGAAAACAATCAAAAAATAGCAAAAATCTCGAAATTAGCAAAACCCGAGTTGCGGGCCCACTTCTCGAAAAATCAGAAAATTAACACCAACGGATTCCTTATCTCGCCACGAGTCTATACATATCAAAATCACAAGAATCGGAGTCCATTTGACCCCTCAAATCCCTAGTTTAAGCTCTCTTAGGTTCAAGCCTTAAACCACCATTTTTGACCTTTAATTTCTTAAGTTTTCAGCTCTAATCCATGTATTTACACCATATAATCATGTTTTTAAGTCCAAGAATTCATACCTGATCAAAGTCCTTGAAACCCTCTTCAAAATCGCCCAAACACTCTCCAAGTCCGAAGTGAAATGTGTTACTCTTTCAAAATTTCGCGAAGAAGAATAATTAATTAAACTACCCAGGCAAAACCGCATCTGCGGTCACAATCCCGCTTCTGCGGCTTCCACTTTTGCGGTCCAATGTCCGCTTATGCGGACTTCCACTTAAAGCCCTGGCCACATCTGCGGTCATACAGCCGCAGGTGCGGCTCCCTATCCGCATCTGCGGTCCAACCAAACCTCAACACTTTCCGCTTCTGCGACCTTCTCCTCCGCTTCCGCGTGACCGCACCTGCGGTCCCATAGCCGCAGGTGCGAAAACACCAGATACCAGCAGACCTTTAACATGCAAAAATTCCAAAACTCTTCGTTTAACCATCCGATCTCACCCCGAGGCCCCCGGGACCTCAACCAAAAACACAAACATGATCCAATACCTTATTCAAACTTGCTCCAATCATCAAAACACCACGATTAACACTAAAACCATCAAATTACATAAACTCCAAGCCTAAGTTCCTCAAATTCTTTCGAAACTCGCATTCGATCAAAAACCCAACCAAACCACCTCCGAATCACCTGAAATTTTGCACACACATCCCAAATCACCTAACGAAGCTACTGCAACTCTCGAAATTCCATTCCGACCCTCGGATCAAAATCTCACCTATCAACCGAAATTCGCCGAAATACTAACTTCGCCAATTCAAGCTTAATTCTACATCGGACCTCCAAAATCAATTCCGATTACACTCCTAAGTTACAAATCATCCCCCGAAGCTAATCGAATCACCGAAAATTGCATCCGAGCCCTATAACTCATAAGTCAACCTCCGGTTGACTTTTCCAAACCAAGCCTTCCTTAAAGAGACTAAGTGTCTCATTTCCTACCAAAACCAATCCAAATCAACTCTAACACACCAATTACTGATAATGAAACATGAAGAAGCATAAAACGGGGAAACGGAGCGGAAACTCTTGAGACGACGGGTCAGGTCATCACAAGTACCTGGCAGAGTGTGCCTTTAATTGTTCTTCTCATTAGCGACAACGATGATGAGAAGGCAAGAACATGTGTTTCAAATAGTTATGGTGTAGGTAGGAGTTTAACATTTCCTAACTAGATAAAAGAAGAGGTAATAGAGGAATTCTATACTTCAATTTCCAAGAGGAAAAGGAGTTTAATTTGGAGTGGCAAGATTGATGGTGATGGAATGTTTTCCGTTGGTCATGGCCGTTCCTATAAAACGGGGATCATAAGACTCTATGATGACAGAGATTATAGGAAGTTTTGTTCTTAACGTTCTTCCAAGTTTGATCCGTACAAGCTTAGTGGGATATTGGTGATATATTCTTTGGATTCAGAAGAATATATCACCAATATCCCATTAAGCTTGTACGGATCAGACTTGGAAGAAAGTTGAGAACAAAACTTCCTATGATCTTTGTAATCATAATCTTATGATCCCCGTTTTATGGGAACTGCCATGACCGACGGAAAACATTCCATCACCATCACCCTTGTCACTCTTAATTAAACTTCTTTTCTTCTTGGAAAATGAAGTAGAGAATTCCTCTATAATCTTTCTTTTATCTACTTAGGAAATGTTAAAATTCCTGCCTATACCATCACTAGTTGAAACACATGCCATTGCAGTCTCAACATCATTGTCGCTAATGAGAACAACAATTGATCAAAAGACACACCCTGTCAGCTACTGTATCCAAGTTATTCTCTGTATCCAAGTTCATCCCGAGTAATAGTACCACGAGGATAATCACCAAAGCTACCGGACAGCTTAATGATGTCAATGAAGCAAGATGAGCTATTCAATGAAACTCGTATTGTAAAGAAGAAGAAGAAAGAGACTGATTCAGAAAGGTGGGTCGAGGGTCGAGCCTCGACTATACATGTAAGTTTTTTATTTTTCATTAAGTATTTTGATTTACTTTTATATAAATTTTGAAATATTAATTCAATATAATTTTTCTTATAGGTTCGCTTCACAGCTGATGTGGGGGAATTCATACGCAGTCAGCCACCTAACGAGTCGGCCGATGCAATCCAACTTTCAAACGAGGATGCTAAAAGAACACTCCTTGAGTACTTTATATACTTTGAACTAGATAATAGAACTAGTTTTCGAATGAGCTTGTAATAAACATTAACTTAGTTTTGTTAGCTTACTGTTTTAGTTCTATTGATCTTTATATTTTGTTGCTTTTTAGTGTTATTGTTGTTGTTGTTGTTGGCATAAAATGCCTGTTTAGGATATTTGGTATAAGCTGGTAGGTGGTGTAGCAGCCAAAACAGGCAGTTTCTTCCAAAAATATACCAAAAAAAGCGACCAACTTTGGTCTCCAGTTGGTCGCTTTTCACTTAAAAAAAATAATTTTCTGGGCAATAGCGACCAGTCTTGGTCGATATTGTATCTTAAAAAAACAATTTCTGGTAATTTTGCGACCAACGTTGGTCGCTTATAGTTAAAAAAAATTAATTCTTGAGCGACTAATTTTGGTCGCAAATTAAATAAAAAATTATAAAAATTATTAATATAGCGACCAAAGTTGGTCGCTTGATATGATTAACAATATATAAAAATAAAACGTTATTTACATCTTGCGACCAAAGTTGGTCGCCAAATTTATAATATTAAAATATTTGAGCGGCCAAAGTTGGTCGCTATATGCTTTGCCTGGAAAATTTGGTCCTTCTACCTGTGAGACCAAAGTTGGTCGCTAATTAGCGACCAACTTTGGTCCCTAAGGTAAAGGGACCAGCTTAATATCGACCAGGCGTGTTTGGTCGCTTTTTGGCCAATAAGCGACCAACTTTGGTCGCTTTTCGTGGTCGCATTTTTCCGAATTTCTAGTAGTGAATATTCTTCTAGAAATGTCTAAGGGTTAAACTAGCCGTTCAGGCTGAATGGAGTGCTCGACCTCGACCGCAGCCGAATCACTCGTTAGTGTATTGCTACTCATGCGTGACCTCGGCTCGGTTAGCTCTTGGTCGTCCTCCCTTAAGTGAGATTCTTCTGTTCAGATTTCGACCTATACAAGTCTCAGGTGGGATGTGAATTATTTGGTCTCCTTATATTGTCTTGGGCAATTCTCACCTCATGAACTAGCTTTTTGAGTTGAATTAGGTCTAAGGTCCATTTTCTTATTATGGTATCAGAATCATTATCATCCCAAATCAATTCATTGTTTACACGATATTGAGGCAATTTTATATTATTCACGCTCTAGATATCCAATCCCGACAATAAAGGAGATGTGGTGGATGTCAATTTTCTTAGTTTCTTATGCAGTATCGGACAATAGAGACAGATGACGTCATTTAGAGACCCACTTCGGCTTATGAACGATAAGACTCGGTAAAGCTTGAAAATAAGTTTGTACCCTATTAATTTCCCAATTCCCTAGCTGGGTGGACACAACCAATTGTTCAACACAAACCCTAAAAATGGTATGCGCAGGCCTCCCTGCATGCGATTTTGACGAGGTAAACGGGATTTGCTCCTTACAAATAATTGAGCAAAAAGCACCGCAAGATGGTCGCGAATGCCATGTGCTACATTTAATTAAGAAACCTTTTAAGCGAGTACCTAATCATCATAGGTTAACGTAAATCATTATTTAATGAGAGCGGCTACGTTGCGGCGCGTGAGGCGAGCAGTGGCGGAGACAGGATCTCCACGAAGAGAGTTAAAAATATTTGTAGCTAGTGGGAATTAAACCTATGACCTTATGAAGGTTTTGAACCCCCTTGACCTCTAAACTATACTTTTTGGTTGTGTTGGGGGTTCAAAACTTATTATATAAAGGTAAAAAACAGATTTTGCCTTATATATACGGTGTAATTTTTCGGCGAAGGGGGACCCTATTCCGGCCCCCTAAATCCGCCCCTGGAAGCGAGGCATTTTACCTCTGACGAGGCGAGGCGTAAGCCCTGAGGCATGGGCGTAAGTCCCATGGATCTATTTTAAGATAATATAAAATAAAAATTAATTACAAAAATTACATTAGAATCACAAAATTATAACAAATAATCTATTTAAAATATTTATAAATTATAATTCGACTATGAATAATACGAAAAGTATGACATGTATCATAATATGCAAATTAGCTGCAACGTCGTTACAACTCAAACATCAAAAGTAATGTATTCGATACGAAATCTTATATGTATATTTTAAGGAGTAATGAATCTTGAATGAATTTCGATATTATAATTTGATATTTTTCTTAAAATACTCCTTTTATTTAATATACTTTTTATTTGAAAGAGAATTTATATAAAAAACATAATTTCACAACTTAAATATGATCTGTAGCATCATTTATTTTTAAGTTTCGACAAGCTAATAAAGTGACACATAATTAACCATACAATACCATGATAACTAATTATTCGTAAATAGTTACTAGCTAATACTGAGCTATTAAATTAATTAGTATTGTATAAGAAAAATTTAGAAAACTAATTATTAAAAAAATTATGGATTATTATATAGTAAAGACATAACAAAAATTAATAAATAAAAACTTTTTAAATGAGAGATTTATTTAAAATTAACTATCATAGTGTTTTAGTGGATTACGTGCAAATTTTTATTTTAATTATGACATAAAATACTCTCAACTTAATGATTTATGATTAAGAGAAAAATAATTTTGAATAGTCAACGATTTGTTAAGAAAATTTGAAGATTTATAAGGTTAGTTACATACAATTGCATAAAGTTCTATTAGGCGAGCCCAGTACGCTGGGCGTTAGGCGTGTCTTGGGCGTAAACCCCGATGGCAGAGGCGTAAGTCTCAGGGAACTAAGCCCTACACATAAGCCCAGGGGCGTTTTACGAGTGCTCCGTCCCGTGGCGAGCCCCGAGCGAGTCCTAATTCTGCTTTTTAAAACAGAGGTGGAAAGTACCATTGCGAAGAGTAAATACTTTATTTACATTAACATAATACGGACCAATACACGACCATTTGGCTCCTTCCTTTTCGTCAAAAACCTTATTCAAAGATTAAACAATTAGCTCTGGGAAAGCGAAAACATCTTTTTAACTAATTAGTCAATACTTAAGACAATCTAAATTATTCAGTTTCAGAGGCGATAACCATTCGGTTTAGAGTATGCATTTTCACAAAACCTATTTATTAAATTAAATGTAGTAATGTTCAAAATTTTAAAAAGGAGACTGCCATTCTATATTACTATGCCTCCTATGATGTAGGATTGATACTATTTGTTATTAGTAGCGACAAGCTATGTAGCACTGTGGTAAACTTGCACTGTATCTTTGAGCTTTAATGGTATGATTCTTTGACTTCTTTCATGTCTAGCTAGGTTATTAAACCTTAACCTTAACTTTCTATGTACATGCATATGTATAGCATCAAGTAATTCAATCTTGGTGAAAATTCTTATTCCCAATCACTTTCTTATCAGTAACTAATAGTGGTTTCATATTAAATGAGAGGGAAGAGATGTAACCAAAGCTGACAAAGCAAGAACTTAACGTTTGAAAATATCTTACGGGCAAAATATATAAAAGAAAACAGTTATCCATCCATATTATTCATTAAAATGGGTTGGATAATGAACTTTTTTAAAATGGGTCAAATATGGATAATTAAAAACCATATTATCGACTTAAAAAATATATAAGTAATGGGTTTAACTTTTATATTTGTAAAGCCTCAAATTGGGGGTTACTCAAGTATGGAAGACTAGGAATTCTCCCAAGAGTGATCATATTCAAGAAGCAATAGATAATATGGATATCCATATTAGCCGTCAGTTAACTCACTTTTTTATTTCTATTAAATATGGGTGGGTCCGATAATATATCCGTTTTTGCATTATCCATTTTCGACCTGTCCCATATCCGATTTGACCCGCGCGTTTGCCGCCCTACCCTCAACAAAGCACCAAGTTTATATTTTAGTAAATGTGATTTAGTGGTAGTTATTTTCTATATGCCTTCTAGTGAGTCCATAATTCATTTAAGGTCATAAAACCAGTATCTTCTTCCGAACTATATATAATAGACTTTGTGAAGTCAAATCCAAAAATAACCAACGTTACGGAATCACGTACACTTTTTCAATTTCTTTTGACCTAGTCCTTGGATTTGTTCACGTGTGAATGTTTATCGTCATACTTCTAGTCTTCTAGACCAACAAAGTTTTGCTGTCTTAAAGCACAAGAATTATATTCCTTTTCATTCAAAAGTTTCTTCCGTGTAAACATATCTATAAAATCAAGATTCTTCCTACATTTGCTTGCTTGTGAATTTCAACTTAGTGCCGTTCCAGAAGCCTTTTAATTCATTACCTTTTCGTATAGAGGCAGAGCAAAGATTTAAAGTCCATGAGTTCGGAATTTTAAATTCTTTAAGTTATGGGATTTCAAATTAATAATTTGTGTATATTTACTGAATTACTCAAGGCAAATACTGTATCGGGAAAAATAAATATTACACGTGGAATTAATTATGTGGCTGACATGGCAAGACATGTGGGTCATTAGAAAAGGAAAAGAGTACTTAAAAAGACGTGGTCTTAATAGGTACGAGCAAAACGTTTGAGAGACGAGAAGAAACGGTTGCTCGAGTCTCTTTAGTAATTTGAAAAGACACTGGCGGAATGAACCAAGACAGGAAAAAGGACAGATTCATTGGTCTTCAATTAATGAGCATGAATGATTACAAACGTTACAGAATCTTCACGAAACAGTTACGACTACCAAATATAACGTTCCATTAATGTCATTAATGCTCATAATGACCTGGTCATAAAGGGAAAAAAGACATTGTACTTAGAGATGTCTATATAAGGAATAGAAATATTATTTGTATGGACACGTTCTTATTATCACTGGAATACAATTATTTACTTTTGCTTTATATTGATTACTTTGCTATTTCATACTCTAATTTTCCTTTCTCATTGCAAGAAAATTCATTTTCTTGATTATCAGTAACCTGAGTACTTCTAAAAATAGGCTTTGACCGAAATTTCTATTTTCTGGTTAAACAAATTGGTTTCGTTACCGGGAATCTGATAATCTTTTCACTTCCAAATCCATTCTTCTGCCAAAAAATCATGTCAAACGTCAACGACAACAACCTACAAAACCAACAAAATCAGCAACAGTTGAATCAGCAATATCAACAAGGAGATGGAACTCCAAGCCCCTCACCACGAAACTCTCCTCGACAATCTCGAGAAGGGACACCTGATAGATCCGAATCGCAAATGAATGACCAACATGGGGACGATCAAGATATCGATGCAGCATTGAAACAGTTAATTGCAGAACAAATTAGCAGTGTACTGCAAGCTTTTGTTAGTGGGTTGCCAACGGTACCACCAACTCCGCCACCAAACAAAACCACGACCATAGAGAATCCACGCTCAGGACTTGCTAATTCGGGAAGCGGAGAAACTCCCAGCGAATCTCGCGATGGAGGGTCAGGTATCCCAGTTAATTCTGATTTACAAAGATTAGTATTAACTTTGCAGAAACAGCACAAGGAGCAGAACGACGCATAGAACAGATACTTGGCGTTCCACCTACAATCAAAGGAGTGGATATTGACAAATACTCTCAACAACCTTGGAAGCCAAGTACCGCTCCTTTGCCTATTCCGAAAAAGTTTAAAATTGTGATGACCCAAAAGGTCTTCTCATGTTTTAGATGTCAAATATGTGTTCCGAGGCCTTAAAAACCTCCTTTTATTTCACCTCGATTTGCGTGCCTTACGTGAAAATTTGAGAAAAATGCTAAGTTTTGCCTTTAAAAGGGAATTAAGTTGACTTCGGTCAACATTTAGGGTAAACGGGCCCGGACCCGTGTTCCGACAGTCCTGTAGGGTCCGTAGTAAAATATGAGACTTGGGCGTATGCCCGTAATCGAATTCCGAGGTCCCTAGCCCGAGAAAAGAATTTTTAAACAAAATTTTTTGCTGAAAAATATAAAGACTTTTGGAAATGAAATGGTATGTGTTCTTGATGGTATCGGGCCCGTATTTTTGTTCCGGAGCCCGGTACAGGTCTAAATTAATATTTAAGTTGAACCTGTGAAATTTGGTAAGAATCGGAGTTGATTTGGTATAAATCGGACCTTTAATTGAGAAAATGGAAATTTCAATGTTCTTGAAGAATTTCATGAATTTGAGGTTAAATTTGTAGTTGGTGATGTTATTTTGATGATTTGATCGCACGAGCAAGTCCATATGATATTTTTAGACTTGCGTGCATGTTTGGTTTGGAGTCCCGAGGGCTCGGGTGAGTTTTGGATAGGCCACAGAGTGATTTTAGACTTAGAAAGATTGCTGGTATGTTGCAGCTGCGTTGCAGGCCCCTGATCTCGCAATTACGAGATCAGACATCGCAATTGCGATGTAATCAGTGACCGCAAATGCAAGCTTTTTCCTCGCAAATGCGAAGAACTCAGGGCCAGCCTTTTCTCGCAAATGCGAGATATACTTCGCAAATGCGAAGGTTGTCTAGATAGGCTAGAGGTCGCAAATGCGAAGGTTGTCCAGATAGGCTAGAGGTCGCAATTGCGACGTTTTGCTTCGCAAATGCGACGATAGCAGAAATTCCCAGGGTTCGCAATTGCGAACCCCGGATCGCAATTGCGATAACTGCACCTGTTAAGTGGGATTTCAGACGGGATTTTCATACCATTCTTCAAAATTTTAAAACCTAAACTCCTAAGGGAGATTTTTCAAGAGCAAGTTCTTCCCTAAATCATAGGTTAACGATTTCTAACTCATTTTCTTCAATCTATTTCATTTTTTACATGATTTCACTTCAAAATCTAGGGTTTTTCATGGGAAACCCAGTGTTTTTGGGTAGAAGCTAGGATTTTAAAATTTTGGGGATTTGGACCTCAATTTGAGGTCCGGTTTCAAAACTAATTGCATATTTAAGTTAGTGGGTGAATGGGTGATCGGGTTTTGGTTCGAACTCCCAGTTTTGACCAAGCGGGCCCGGGGTCGAGTTTTAACTTTTTGGGAAAATCATTGGAAAATCTATTTCCATGCATTAGAATTAGGTTTATTTAGCATTTATTGATGTTATTAAGTACATTATGACTAGATACAAGCGGATTGGAAGTGGAACCGAGAGGTAAAGCGGTAGTTGAAGCTTAATCTTGTCCGTGGAATCGAGGTAAGTGTTTGGCCTAACCTTAGCTTGAGGAATATGAGTTGTGGTCTTATTGGCTATGTGTTAGTATGAGTACGACGTATAGGTGTAGTGACGAGTATCTACACGTTGGTGTCAAGCATGCCCGTAAGTCTTATATCATGATTGTTGTGGCTCTATTATGTATCGTTCATGCTCAAATTTATGATTAACAATGTTGAACAAAGCTTATGAAAGTTTCTTGGTAATTGACTATTGTTGAGTATTGACTCAAGTTGAGTTTCATTTTGTAAAGTAATTATTGAAAACGAGATTGGTTATAGTTGATTCCCTTGCCGGGATGTTATTGTTGATATTGTTGATTCCCTTGCCGGGATGTTATTGCTGATATTCGTTATTTCCTTGCCGGGACGTATTGTTCCTATTATTTGGGTGAGGAAGAGTGTAAAACACGAAGGGTGATGCCGTGCATGATATTGTAACTGAGTGTATAGCACAAAGGGTGATGCCGTGCCGATATTATGAGTGTTAATGCACGAAGGGGGATGTCGTGCTGCTATTATGGGGACTAATGCACGAAGGGTGATGCCGTGTCATGATTATGAGAGGTAATGCACGAAGGGTGATGTTGTGTCATTTCTGTAGTTTTATATGGTGAGGACGAGAGTAAAAGCATTGAAGGACGGCGTCGTGCACGTGTTGCCGTTTCATTACTCTTGTTGATATAGATATGATGTTGATTATGGTTTTTTATTGATGCTTCTTTATTGGTTTATTCTTAGAATCTGATATTCCCCGCAGCATGCCCCCTTCCCACCTTATTCTGTTGATTCCTATTGTTATGATTCTGTTTGTATATGATTTAACTGCACAGGTTTATATGGTTGTCGTGTCCTAGCCTCGTCACTACTTCGCTGAGGTTAGGCTCGACACTTACTCAGTACATGGGGTCGGTTGTACTGATGCTACTCTCTGCATTCTTTTGTGCAGATCTTGGTACCGGACCCGATGAGTAGCTGAGGTAGTTGCCTTCAGTCCAGGGAGACCAAGGTAGATCTGCTGGCGTCCCCAGAGCCTAAAGTCCACCTTCCCTGTTTTAGCTTTCTGCTGTCTCGTTTCATTCCGAGAATAGTTGTACTTTTCTTTCTTGACCAGTGTTTGTAGAAATTCGTAGATGTTCATGAATTTGTGACACCAGACTCGTGGGTAGACAAGTAGTGGATTATTTGAATTTGTTATAACTCTTCCGCACTTTTTATCTGTTTAGCTTTAGTTATTGTTTATATATGTTTGGGTTGATTGCTAATGGGTTAGAACCTTAATAGTTGGCTTGCCTAGCTTTCACGAGTAGGCGCCATCACGACTCCCGAGAGTGGGAGATCTGGGTCGTGACTAAAATGCCCGATATCCCAAAGTATGATGGGATAACCAATCCTCGAGATCATGTGACTGCATTTACAACTGGCGTAAAGGGCAACGATTTGACCTAGCAAGAGATTGAATCAGTACTGGTCAAAAAATTCGGTGAAACACTCACAAAGGGAGCATTAACATGGTATTCTCTTTTACCTGAGAACTCTATTGATTCTTTTGCTGAGCTTGCAGATTCGTTTATAAAAGCACACTCGGGAGCTCAGAAAGTTGAGAAGAGGATGGAAGACATCTTCAAAATAAAACAAGGAGATACGGAGTTACTAAGAGAATTCCTAGATAGGTTCCAACGTGAAAGGATGATGATACCACGCGTACCTGACAATTGGGCGGCTATGGAATTTGCAAGCAATTTAAATGAAAAAAGCTCAGAAGCCACGAGGAGACTCAAAGAAAGCTTACGAGAATTCCCTACAATAACTTGGAATGATGTTTACAACAGGTACAACACGAAGCTGCGGAAAGAAGAAGACACTATAACTCAGTCCCGAAGAGATGAAAGAGTAAGTTCAAGGCAGCCAGAAACTGAAAAAAGGTTCGGTAAAAATAGGTACGAACCTTATATAGGACCAGCAGGGAGGGATTCACGTTCAAAACAAGAAAACCCGAGGTATGATTCTAGATCAAGGGACAGAGATTCGGGTTCGTCGTCCAGGTTCGGAAAGGAGCGAGATACGCGAGATACGAGAGACAACGATAGAAGCTCAAAAGAAAAGATTGGTGGTTACAGCTTCAATGTTAGCACGTCTGAGTTGGTAGCTGTTTTAAGAAGCATGGGAGATAAAGCGCGGTGGCCAAAAGAAATGAGATCAAACCCGAACAGGAGAAACCCCAATTTCTGGTGCGAGTTTCACAATGATCACGGTCACAAAACAGCAGATTGCAGACTGCTACAAGGTGAAGTAGAGCATTTAATAAAACAAGGTTACTTAACCGAATTGTTTAGTGAGAAGGGTAAGCAAGCATATATGAAGAATAGGCAGGAGCCACCAAAACCTCCATCACCAAAAAGAACAGTTAATGTCATAAGCGGAGGGGAGGAGGTCAACGACATAACATATACGGCAACAAAGAAGGTTTCAAAAATCACGGTTACCCACGGGAAGCGAGTTCGCCAAGTTTTGGAAGAAGACAGTATAATATTTGATGATGCAGACCCAGATGGCGTGTTGATCCCACACAATGATGCACTGGCAATATCTTTACTTGTACATGATACTAATGTAAAACGAGTTTTGATTGATCCAGGTAGCTCTGTAAATATCATTCTTCTAAGAGTGGTAAACGAGATGCAAGCCGATAATAAATATGTACCCAAAGCACGTACCTTGTCTGGTTTTGACAACTCGAGCATTGTTACAAAAGGGGAGACAATACTCACCACATTCGCAGAAGAAGTAGTCAAAGATACTAAATTTCAAGTAATAGATATGGACATGGCGTACAATATGATTCCTGGAAGACCTTGGATTCGCAAGATGGATGCTATTCCATCTACCTTACATCAAGTAATCAAGTTCCCTTTGCAATGGGTAAGACAAATCTGTGGTGATCAACGGGCTTCCCGAAGCATTAACTCAGTGGCAGATTCAAGCGTAAAAAATGACGTTGCATGTGAAAAATAGCAATTACAGAATTCAATTGAGGGTTTAGCAACACAAGCCTCAACTTTAAATGGACAAACGAATGTAGACTCAAGGCCTGATACTATTCAAGAACCAGAAGAGAATGAAAACATCAAAACAACAATAGAGGAACTTGAAGCGGTGGTGTTGTTTGTGCATTGGCCAGACATAAAAGTCTACATCGAAACCACCCTCAGCCCAGAGATGAAAAGTAAGTTAATTGAGTTTTTAAAAGCTAACGCAGATTGCTTTGCTTGGTCCCATTCAGATATGACAGGCATACCACCGGAGGTGATGACCCATAAGCTGAATGAAGATCCGACGTATCCATCTGTCAAACAGAAGAAAAGGAAGCAAGGATCCTTCAAAAACCAGGTGATTCAAGATGAAGTACAAAAGCTTTTAAAAATCGGGTCTATCCGTGAGGTAAAATATCCTAATTGGCTAGTTAATACTGTAGTGGTGCCCAAAAAAAATGGTAAGTGGCGAGTTTGTGTAGAGTATACTGATTTGAATAAAGCTTGCCCTAAAGATTCTTTTTCATTACCGCACATAGATCAACTAATTGATGCTACTGCAGGACACGAACAATTAAGTTTTTTAGACGCCTATTCAGGTTATAATCAAATAAAAATGGATCCTTCAAATGAGGAAAAAACCTCCTTTATTACAGACAGTGGACTTACTGTTATAAAGTAATGCCTTTCGGCCTAAAGAATGCTGGAGCCACATACCAGAGGTTAGTAACTAAGATGTTTCAAGAACATCTGGGAAAGACCATGGAGGTTTATATCGATGATATGCTAGTCAAATCACAATAGGCGGGGGATCATATTCAACATTTGTCAGATACGTTTCAGATTCTCCGCAAATTCAATATGAAGTTAAATCCCGAGAAGTGTGCATTTGGCGTGTCGTCAGGTAAGTTCTTAGGTTTCCTTGTTTCTAACCGTGGGATTGAAGTAAATCCAGCGCAGATTAAAGCTATTGAAGAAATATACCGAATATGCTTACGAGCAAAAAAGAAGTTCAGAGTTTAACAGGTAGCATAGCAGCATTGGGGAGATTTATTTCTAGGAGAAAAGTTTTAAGTTCTTTTCACTGTTGAAAAGGCAAAATCAATTTGAATGGACTGAAGAATGTCAACAAGCGCTCAAAAACTTAAAAGCATACTTGTCAAATCCACCATCGCTGGCTATACCAAAGGACGGAGAAAGGCTACGCATCTACCTCGTTGTTTCAGAATTGGCGGTAAGTGCCGTATTAGTTCGGGAGGACAAAGGTAAACAATCTCCAATTTATTATGTTAGCAAGCGTTTATTGGATACCGAAACTCGATATCCTCATCTAGAAAAACTTGCCTTAACATTAATTATGGCATCTAGAAAACTAAGGCCTTATTTTTAGTGTCACCCTATTTCTGTAGTGATCGCCTACCCCTTACATAATATATTCCATAAGCAAGAGTTATCAGGTAGGTTAGCAAAATGGGCCATAGAACTAAGTGAATATGACATCAGATATCAACCTAGAACTGCAATAACATCACAACTTTTAGCAGATTTCGTGGCAGACTTTCGCCCAGGGATGGTAACAGAAGCAAAAAAAGAACTGCATGTATTTAACGGGTCTAATCCAGGTACTTGGACCCTATTTACCAATGGCTCTTCAAATGTAAAAGGAGTGGGTTTAGACATTGTCCTAATCCCACCTGCGGGAGAGAATATACGGCAAGCCACAAAATAACATCCTATTACTAATAATGAAGCAGAATATGAAGTTGCGATTGCAGGTTTAGAATTGGCACGAGAGCTCGGAATAGAGCTGGTCATAATCAAAAGCGACTCGCAGCTCGTAGTTAATCAAATGCAGGGGACTTATATAGCTAGAGAGGCGAGGATGCAGCAATATTTGGAAAAGGCACGAGATTTGATTAGACAGTTCAAACTTGGACAATCGTGCAGATACCTAGAGACGAGAACGTCGAAGCAGACGCGTTGGCTAATCTCGCATCCGCTGCAGAAGTGACAAATGAAGAAAATGCATCTGTAATACATTTGTTTCATTCGGCACTCGACCAAGATAAAAATGAGGTAAATTTCAATAATTTAACCTGGGATCGAAGAAACGAGATCCTCAATTTTCTGCAGTACGGAATATTACCAGAAGATAAGAAAGCTCAGGCACTCCGTCAAAACGCTGATCGTTGTTGTTTGGATCGAGGAAATTTGTATTGAAAAATGTTCGGTGGTCCTTTAGTACGGTGTCGCCCTCTCAAACAGAGTATGTGATGAGAGAAGTACATGAAGGACATTGTGGAAATCACGCAGGTGAAAGATCCCTGGTAAAAACTCTAATTAGAGCAAGGTATTACTGGCCAAAAATGGAGGAAGAAGCCGAAAATTTTGTGGCCAAATGTGACAAGTGCCAAAGATATGGTAACAACATGCATCTACCAGCAGAGTTACTACATCCGGTTATTGCACCTGGCCTTTTATGAAGTGGGGGATGGATATCGTGGGTCCATTACCACAAGCCAAAGGAAAGGTATAATTTTTATTAGTGCTCACTGATTATTTTACTAAGTGGGTAGAAGCAGGTGCCTTCAAACAGGTACGAGAAAAAGAGGTCAGAGACTTCATTTGGCAAAACATCATATGTCGGTTTGGGGTTCCAAAAGAAATCGTGTGTGATAATGGCCCGCAGTTCTTGTGGCCAATGGACAAGCTGAATCAACAAATAAAGTTATTATTAATAACTTGAAGAAAAGACTAGAGGAGTCAAAAGGTAAGTGGCCAGAAGTGCTACCTGGAGTCTTGTGGGCTTACCGAACAACACCAAAAACAAGTACAGGAGAGACACCATTTTCACTTGTGTACGGCGCTGAAGCCTTAATTCCAGTTGAAATAGGAGAGCCAAGTACGAGATACACCCAAGCAACCGAAGACTCAAATGAGGAGGAGATGCAAGTAAATCTCGCTTTGCTTGAAGAAAGGAGAGAAACAGTTTTAATAAGGGTGGCTGCGCAGAAACAAATTATTGAGCGATATTACAATCGGAAAGCTCATCTTAGGTACTTCAAGATTGGGGACTACGTACTCAAGAAAGTTTTTCAGTCCACGAGAGCAACCAATGCAGGGAAGCTGAGTCCAAATTGGGAAGGACCTTACAAGGTTCGAGGTATTGCTGGAAAAGATGCATATGAGTTGGAAACCATGGATGGCAAGGTGTCACGACCCAATTCCCAACCTGGTCGTGATGGCGCCTCTCGTGAAGACAAGGCCAGCCAACTAACCCAAATCCTTTCATTAACAATTATCAAACATAAATAAATAGAAGATACAACTTAATGGCATTTAAAATTTGTTAATTTCTACCCGACCGGGGTGTCACAAGTCACGAGCATCTAAAGAAACCTGAACACAACTACAGGGCCAATAATAATATATAAAGAAAAATTCTGGAAAATCAAAAGACAACATCCGGTGCCGCGAACGCTGGCGGTCACCTTGCTCAGCTACAACAGCCCTACCTTCAATCAGCTAATAACCCGCTACCGGGTGAACAATACCTGCAACTACACAGGAGGTGCAGGGAGTAAAGTGAGTACTTCCAACTCAGTGGTAATAAGAGTAAATAATAACTGAGAGGCAAGAAATCACGTTAGAGCACTCCATCACGCTATATAGGACAGTACAACTCTCTCAGAAAAATAATGAAACCGTGAAAATCCTTTAGAAAATATCTGACTCAGTTTAAAACCTCTTTTGGAAACATCCTTTTCCAACAATCGAGCAAATGAATGCGTAATCAGATAGTGCAAGTCCGCACATAAGTCAGCCCCTCGGGCACAGCACTCCACAAACAATTAACACCAGGGCGTCTGGTAAGCAGTACAAGAAGTAGCATGGATGCCAATGATATGAGAGTGCTGAATGTCATGACACGTAGTACAAACAGGAACCAATGCATGAATGCAATGCAATGCATATGACCGCTGCGGCGTGCAGCCCGATCCATCTGGGTACCCGCACTCACTGTGGGGGTTCAGACTCCGGAGGGGCTCCTACAGCCCAAGCGCAATATCATCATAGTATCGCTGCGGCGTGCAGCCCGATCCATCCTCAGTCCAGAACATGCAAATGAGCCACTCGGGCAATGTCAAGTAATAGCTTTTAACTCAAAACATCAGAAAAATGCAGTTTAAGTCTTTAAACTTTAACAATATGACTGCACATTTCAAAACAGGGTTTAACTCAAGACTAAAATCATTTAATATGCTAAGTGTCATAAAAACAGTGATAATAATCCCTAAAGGATTCAAATAATCGGCACAAAGCCCAAAACATGGCAATCAACCCAAATCACGATAGCATCAAGTAGGTTTCAGTCAATTACGCAGTAAAATCAACAACCGGGACGGACCAAGTCGCAATCCCCAACGGTGCTCTACCCCACACTCATACCTGGCGTGCAAGTCACCACAATACAGCACTATGATGTGCAAATCCGGGGTTTCAAACCCTCAGGATATCATTTACAAGTATTACTCACCTCGAACCGGTGAAATCTCTAGCTCGCGATGCCTTTGCCCCTCAAATCGGCCTCCACGCGCGTCGAATCTAACCAAAATCAGAATGAATACATCACAATATGCTAAGGAAACATAACCCAATCGAAAAGACTCGAAAAATATCGAAAATCACGAAGTTGGCAAAACCCAAGCCCTGGGCCCACTTCTCGAAAAATTACAAAACTCACATCACCGGATTCCTCGTCTCGCCACGAGTCCGTACATATCAAATTTACCAAAATCGGAGTCCAAATGCTCCCTCAAATCCCAATTTAAATTCTCAAAATTCCAAGCCCTAGCTCATCAATTTTAGGCTTAATTCCATGAATTTCTAGGTGGATTTCACAATATAATCGAGTTTTAAGACAAAGATTCTTACCTCAAGTCGATTCCTCTTAAATCCCTCTTTCATCTCCTCCAAAAATCTCCAAAAACGAGCAACTATGGATGTAAAATGACCCCAAAATCGCGACAGACGTGTTTTAAAATATTCTGCCCAGGTATTTACTCTTCGCGATCGCGGAAAAGGCTTTGCGATCGCGGAGAACAATTTTTCCAGCCCAAAATTTACTCTTCGTGATCGCGGTCAATGCTTCGCGATCGCGATGAACAGTTCCCAGCTCTTCCAGACAGCCTCCAGTATAACGGTCATAACTTTTTGCACAAAACTCCAAATTACAAATGATTTGATGTTCTGAAAACTAGACACATAGAGCTATAATTTCATATGTTGCTCATTTCCTGACTCCTTATACATTGCGAGATATAAGCTTTTAAAGTCAACCCTGTGTATTAGAGACCTTCCCGGGCAGCCTATAGTGTAACCACCATAACTTTTTTGTACACAACTTCAAATTCCAATTAATTTACATTTCTGAAAACTAGACACAAAGGGCTACAATTTTCAGTTTTGGATTATCTCCAAATTCCTTATAGATTGTGAGATATAAGCTTCCGAAGTGGGATCAACGCAACAGGATATTTCTTCTCCGCGATCGCGAACGGCTTTCCGCGATCGCGATTCATTGGCACATTTCTCACATTTTACTCACCGCGATCGCGACCTATTCCCCGTGATCGCATAGAACACTGCTGTAGCCAAAAACCAGCTGTTAGAAATGGCCTAAAAATGGTCCGAAACCACCCCGAAACTCACCCGAGGCCCCCGGGACCCCAACCAAAAGCACGTACATGTCTTAAAACATTATCCAAACTTGTTCCAATCATCAAAACACATCTAACAACACTAAAATCATCAATTCTCATCGGATTCAAGCCTAAGTTCTTTAAAAATTTTCGAAACACGCATTCAATCAAAAACCCAACCAAATGACGTCCAAATGACTTGAAATTTTGCACACACATCACAAATCACATATCGAAGCTACAGCAACTCTCGGAATTCCATTCCGACCCTCGGATCAAAATCTCACCTATCAACCGGAATCCGCCAAAATACTAACTTCGCCAATTCAAGCCTAATTCTACACCGGACCTCCAAAATCAATTCCGATCACACTCCTAAGTCACAAATAATCCCCCGAAGCTAACCAAATCACCGAAAATCACATCCGAGCCCTATAACTCATAAGTCAACATCCGGTTGACTTTTCCAACTTAAGCCTTCCTTAAAGAGACTAAATGTCTCATTTCTTATCAAAACCAATCCGAATCAACTCTAACTCACCACATACCGGTAATGAAACATGAAGAAACATAAAATGGGAAAAACGGGGCGGTAATCCATGGGACGACGGGTCGGATCGTCACACAAGGTTCTACCCTCGAGTTGGAATGTTGTTCATCTGAAGAAGTACTATTTCTAATGAAAGGAAAAACCCACGGTCAGGTACCCCATAATTATGAATTTTAATTTATTACAGTTAAAATTATACTAACAATTTTAGATGATAGAAAAAAAGCTAGCACACACCAAATGATGATATTAGACATGAAAGACACACAGAAGCAACATAATTCTCGGTCTAGGGTTACAATCTTTCTGATAGAAATATAAAGGGTTAAGCAGTCATCATCTAAATTATACCTCTGAGTCCCGTATATTTTTCCTTTTCAAGAAAAGGGTCGCATGGAAGGAATAATCAACTACTCAAAGTTCAAACACTTCGGGGACTATATATATAAGGAAGGTAAAGAAGACTGGAACAATCAGAACTCAAGTCAAGCCTAGAAGTCTACCCATTAAATCGAAAGTTCAAAGCAAAGTCACGAGCCAAAAACGCAAGCCTGATTCAAAAACCTATGAAGAATACACTCGTGGATGCAAATTCTAAAAATTTACGAATGTATAGGTTAAAGGCAATATTTAGTAATGTGTTGCCAAGATATACCCTCGATTTTTTTTACAAATCTATTGTAAAGAAACAATTATGAAAAATTTATAGATGATACTTAAATACATGTAAAATATTACTTAGTATGAAAGTTCAAATGAGGGAAAAATTCTTCAAAGTTATTCAAAGAAACATGTGTGTTCCTATTTCTTCTTTCATATGTTTACACCATTATGAAGTTGAGACGTCTTTTTCATTAAGTGTCGTATATAAAAGGGCCCTCTTTTATAATTCGTGCTTGTTCAAAAAGTCATGAAATTAACAAAGCATTTTTAAATGCAAAAGTTAAAATAGCAAAGGGTAAAACAAAAACTCAAACATTAAAGTTAAGTGGAAAATAAAGCCCCAAACTTATAAAGAATAAGGTAAGGGCAAACCACTAAGAGAGTAAAACAGAAAATCGAAATAAAGATGTCATAAAATTTGGACAAAAAACTTTATAATATCATAATAACTTGGTTAAAACTAAGTATGAACTTAGTTTCAACTTAATTGTCTTTACAAAAAAACCCGAAACAAACTAGGGGTAAGATCTTCCAAAACATCACCCCAAATGGTACCAGGGGTAAAACTTCCAAATGTTCAACCATAAAAAAAAAAACAACACTTCACATTTTCTTAAACTTTCACTAAGGGGCAGAATCTGAACCAGGAGGATGAAGAACGGCATCATCAGAAGCAGGAAGAGTAACTTGAGCGGAAGGAGATTGAATAGCAGCCTCACCAGGAGTAATTTCATCACCTTCGGGAATGTCAGTCACGGGTGAAGAAAAGCTTTGACTTTGTTGGATTTTCTCAATGATCTCCTTGACCTTTGCAATCTCAACAGCTAAGTCAAAGCCTTCCTGGCTTGCTTTCATTAAAGTATCATGGCGTGCATTCCAAAAAACCCAACTTACTTCAGCGGCAGTCTTGTCCTCAAAGGCTTCATAGTCTCTTTCCCAATGCTCAATCTCATTCCTAAGTTCTTCCTTCTCAGTTAAGGCAGCATCATAAGAAGCCTGCAGGGGGGCAAGAGAATTCTCCAAAAATCGAACTCTATCAGAAGATATTCGGAGATCTTCTTGAGCTTGAGTGAGCGTTTGAACAAGTTCACCAGCATAAACTTCTTTTTGATTCAATAGGTCTTTCAGACCTCTGATCTCTTCAGTAGATCTAGAAAGCTGTTCAGCAAATGAAAGGCCAAAGATTTATCATCTCTATGGGATTAAATCCCGAGTTATTGCGAAGTAAAAAACCGATGAGATTTTCTTTTGGGTCCCAATTCCAATACGACCCCCACGCACCCATGCAATAGTCAAGAATTCTTGACGGTATCGAGTTGGAACAACCTGTTCTTCCTGAATATCCCGATTTAAGGCTAAAGAATTTCCTGCCGCTATCATATAGTATTCATCTCTACCTGGTGATAAATAAAGCATCCGCACCCCGGTTGACCTCTCATGGCAACCTGGTTGAATTGGGCGAAGCTGTAGGTATTATTGCAGGTCAATCGATTGGAGAACCGGGTACTCAATTAACATTAAGAACTTTTCATACCGGAGGAGTATTCACGGGGGGTACTGCAGAACATGTGCGAGCCCCATCTAATGGAAAAATCAAATTCAATGAGGATTTGGTTCATCTGACACGTACACGTATTCGTTTGATGAGAAATAAAAAGGAATATCGAAAATTCGAGTGGCTGAAGCTGAAGCAGCTACTTTCGAAGTAACAGAAAGAAAAGCAACGACTGGAGTGGGAGAGTCAGAGTCGAAATTTTTATTCCCGATCCATGTCGTACCATTATTTTAAATCCGGTCAATTTGAATTGGTATTTTCTCCATCACAATTATTGTGAAGAGACATCTAAAATAATTAGTCTTGGACAGTTTATTTGTGAAAATGTATGTATAGCCAAAAAATGGACCGCCAGAAGCAGAACCCCGTATTTCTTCTAGAGAATCTCCTAATTGTTCTAGAGCAACTAGAAAGAGATTCTTTAACCAGAAAGAATTGTGCAACGGCTCCTGGCGCAACAGCAAGTATCAGTTTAACTTGGGGGGTGGTGATTTAGTGGCAGTGGGTCAAATCGGAAAATAGTAAATTTGATGAATATTCATTTTATACGGTCTCATCTTTATCACACTTCTTTGTCTTCCAAGTCAAAAATAGTTTAGTTCTAAACTCCTTTCTTTTTTCATTTAGCTTTTATTGTTTGTTTGGGTTTGTAACTATGTGACCACTGGAAGTGGAAGGTCTCGTATAGAGTATCTGAAAGTAAACAAATGTACACATGCTTTGTCTTACATCTCATTCGAATCTAATTCGAGTAGACGATACTAAATCAATAAGGTATATTCGAACCTCCGAATAGCGGGACCAAAACCCATTGCCTTACCACTTGGCCACGCCCCATTTGGATTTCTATTCGATACTAAGAAAGTATATTGCTTGTTTTGTTTGTTTGTCAACTCTAGTCCAAATATCTATAGAATAGATTAGATTGGTACTAGGATTTTTTACTACTATTTATTTTCGAGCTAATAGTGTCGTCCGAAAATAAAACATTATCGAGATAGGCAAAAGATGTGTGAAAATTGCATAATACTGGAAATAAAAAAAGAAGGTCAATATGTGTTTTTTCAAGTTTTTCTATTCCATAAAACATTCATAATTGTAAAAAAAAGCTTCTCTATTGACTGGTAGCCTTATTTCACATTATTTTTGATATGTATAGATATCATCATCTACATCCAGAGAGTCGTATGCTTTGGAAGAAGCTTGTACAGTTTGGGAAGGGGTTTTGATTGACCAAAAGAAGAATCTACTGGACAAAAATAAGATTTTTTTCAAGCGATTGTGTGATAACTTTTTCTTCTTCTCCATCATTCAAGATATTATGTGAATTAATATATTACTGAATCTAATGAGTTAAACTTAAATTAAAGTAAAAAGAAAAAGGACTTCCATCTCCAAGTTTAACTCAGACGTAACTCCCTCCTTTTTTTTTGGGGGGTGTGAAGCAGTGTCAAACCAAAATACCCAACAAGCATTAGCTCTCCCTGAAAAGGAGGTGATCCAGCCGCACCTTCCAGTACGGCTACCTTGTTACGACTTCACTCCAGTCACTAGACCTGCCGTCGGCATCCCCTCAAGAAGGTTCTTGTCTTTGCCCGCCTGATTAGAAGAAGCTCTCTCAACCGCTAGTTCTGCTGCCAAAACCTTTACTTGCTGCTCCAAGGTACACTTGTTTTCCTCTAAAACCTCCATTTCAAGTTGAAGAATCTCGTACTGCTCTTTCCAATCATCTGCCTTACTATGATAGTCATGCATTAGTTGCTCCGTATGGACGATCCTTTTCATCATCTCCGTACCAATGAAAATGATCTACATAATGAGAAAAAGAAATGTGACACTGATAAAAGAAAAATTACATAAAATAAAAAGGCGAGGTTTATACCTTTAAGGAAGAATGTACAATATCATTCATCCAAGTTAGAAAGCTATGACTTTCCAGTTTTGACTTCTCAACTGGGCCTATCAGTGGTTTCAACCACACGTCAGCCTGGCCTGATTTCTTCAAAAGGTTACCATCTGAGGGAATCTCAATGATAACTTGTTTCATTTCCCTGCTTCCACTAGAAGAACCAATTTCAGCGCGAGAAGTTCTGGCAGTAGGAACGGTTGAAAAAGTCAAAATAGCCACGGGCGGAGCAGTAGCGGCAACAGTAGGAACAGGTAATTGAGTTTCCACTGGAGCAAACACAGGAAAAGAGGCAAGAGGCACCTCTTCAAAAATCAAGCCAAAGTTTTCTTCATCAAATCCACGAGAAAAGAGGTGTTCGGTAGAGTCACGGGGTGCTGCAGGCGTCTCTTCATTAGAACTCACTAAAATAGCACTTTCAGGCTCAAACACAGAGACAGGACGAGGAGGAGGAGTAACTTCGTCATCAGAAATGACCCGTCTTCTGGCTCGTGGCTTACGAACCAATGAGCCTTCATCCCTCTCCTCTTCATCTTCGGAATCCTGTGGCCTATCAGCTTTTCTTTTTGATGAGGGACTCAAAATTATTTCCTGAGTTTTTGCTAAAGAGAGCCTTGAGGCAGCAATTGATTCAGCACTCACACCCCGAATGGGAAACCCAATAAAGACAAAGGTTAACAAGCTCTAAGATAAGAACGAATATAAAGAAGAAAGTGAAAGAGAAAGTTACCTTGAGTCTTAACTTTCTCATTAGAAAAGTGATAGCCGAAAAAGAGTACTTAAAAAGACGTGAGTCTTAATAGGTACGAGCAAAACATTTGAGAGACGAGAAGAAACGGTTGCTCGAGTCTCTTTAGTAATTTGAAAAGACACTGGCGGAATGAACCAAGACAGGAAAAAGGACAGATTCATTGGTCTTCAATTAATGAGCATGAATGATTACAAACGTTACAGAATCTTCACGAAACAGTTATGATTACCAATTATAACGTTCCATTAATGTCATTAATACTCATAATGACCTGGTCATAAAGGGGAAAAAGACATTGTACTTAGAGATGTCTATATAAGGAATAGAAATGTCATTTGTATGTGACACGTTCTGATTATAACTGGAATACAATTATTTACTTTTGCTTTATATTGATTAATTTGCTATTTAACCCTCTAATTTTCCTTTCTCATTGCAAGAATATTTCTTTTCTTGATTATCAGTAACCCGAGTACTTCTAAAAATAGGCATTGACCGAAATTTCTATTTTCTAGGTAAACAAATACATACTTTAGACCAAAACTACTGAATTTAGATAACGCTTAGCTTCTATTCTCTCTCCACCCCTGCTTTCAAAAGCAAGAAAAATTAACCAATCATGATCCAAATAAGGAACTCCTGATATTCTCCATCTAGCCGGTTCCAATTAAAAAATGTCATATTATCATCTATGCTCGTGATGAGCTGATTTACTATCAATATATATTTGATAATGGAAAATTCGATCAATATTTACTGTCGTATTTCTGAGACATATTAACAATCATGATCAGAATTCTAAATTTTGTGTTAGACAAATTAGATAAAATTAACTTTACATTTAAAAGATGAGATTCCAACTACTTATATTACAATACATTAGAATCCGACTAAGCTAGCTGACAAACTTTCACTCAAATACTTTAATAGAACTCTAGCATGAACATTAGTACGCAATAATCTGTTGAAACGACTCTTCTTTTTTTTTTGGCATTTTAAATTCTATGTTTTTTAAGATTGTTATCCTTCGCATTTTACCAACAACAACAAATCCACCGATTTCTTACCATAGGGTTTGGGGAGGGTATGATGTACACAATCTTACCCCCGAGGCAGCTTGATGATATTGGAGGCCTAAAGCCAAGCCGTAATATAAGGCTTTAATTTAATAATTTCAGATATTTTTATTGAAGTTTATTCCTTTTACTTTTTGAAATGCGATTTCATCTTGACGTTGTAACTAACCTTTTTAATCTTGTTGAGACATTAATTACCAATCTTTGATAAGATTCTATTAAGTTTAATTGTGAATTCTTTCTTTTCACATGACCGTCAACATAACTCACTGTACAGCATTGCCTCCTAAAGTAACAATCATGTGAAAATTTGTATTTACAAAGATGATAAATAAATTAACTACTCCCTCCGTTTCAATTTATGTGAACTCATTTGACTGGGCAAGGAATTTAAGAAAAAAGAGAAGACTTTTGAACTTGTGGTGTAAAATGAAGCACATATATTTTGTGTGGCTATAAATCATTGCATAAAGGTAAATTGTTTCCAAATAGGAAAAGAGTTCATTCTTTTTGGCACGGACTAAAAAGGAAATAGGTTCACATAAATTGAAACGGAAGGAGTATAGCTTTTTACGATCTAATTAGCTTGAAGCGTGCCTACAGAGGTCTTGAAACAAAATATCTTACAAAGTTAGAGTTATAAATAAATTTTATTCAAGTTGGAGTAAGAAGAACTAGCTAGAAAGTAATTGGAGATTTAATTGCCTTTCACTTTCATTTGAATTTTCTCAACCAACTATGAAAAAAGACGAGACAGAATATAAAATTATGTTGTTAACGATTGGTGACAAGGTAGCAAAAGATGGTTGAAATTTTTTTTATCACTACTTAATAATAAATATTTAAATAACATATAAAAAGAGTAGCTTTTGGGACCTTTAATTTTGTGAGGCTTAAAGCAGCCGCTTAATTTAGTGGTCCGAGGGTTAAGCCGCCTTTGCCTTACCCCTAATCTGGATGAGCAGAGAATTGTTTTGATGCACTATCGGCCGGAGAATGAATGAAAAAAAATAATGACAACAAATAGAAATAACAACAAGATAAAAATAGGACCGAAGCCAATATCCTTCACATTTTACCGTTGATACAAAAGTAGGTTAATAACCATTAAAAGAATTTATAAATAGCATCATACATGTATTTTACTTAACTAGCTATGATTATACTCTATAGAAAATAAAAACATACTATACCATAAAGCAAATTATTGCTTAACAATGACTTTAGCACTTTCTACTTTTCTTATCCAATTATTGGAAATACCTAGGAAAGAAACGAAACAACAGACAAGATGGTTAAGATTTTACCTCGTGACAAATATGAACCGTTGATCTTCCTTGTCCTCGAAAACCCCAGCTGATCCAACGATTCAGAAACAAAAGAAGACTTTGTCCTCTGAAAATTATTACAAAGTCGTAACACATTTGACCGAAGCTTCGTTCGGAGAGACCTTAAGCACCAGAAATGAAACTTCCAAATCTATAGCGACAAAATCATCTTTAGACGAAAGCCTTATCTTCAATCCGTATATATATTTCCACTTCCCTATCCACTCTCCATTGAAAAATTCAGTCTACTCCTTCTACAGCTTCTCTCAATTTCATTATCTTTAATTTCTCAATTTTTGAAACTCTCAAGTTCATATATTGGACCTCAGTAATGGAATGTTTTGATGAATATTTTGCATTGGAAAAAATTAGAAACCATCTTCTCGGGGATTTCTCCCCAAAAACTTTGAAATTTGGGGCGGAACTAACGAGTAGTAGGCCGTGTAGTGATATTATGACGGAGAGTTCTAGCTCTCAATCCGAATCTGCTAGTTCAGACTCTCTTCCCTTTGATTTTCTCTCCGATTCATTCGATTTTGAAGCTGATTTCTTTCAATTTGGAAAAGAAGTTTCAAATTCGAGCGCGGAATCGGCAAATTCAGTGCATAATTCAACCAATTTCATCAAACTCGAATCGGAGCCAACACTTTCAAGCTCCGAATACGAGAAATCTCAAGTAATCATTGACCTTACATCACCTAAGTTGAGTAACGTTAGTGATCGGAAACCTTCATTGAAAATTGATTTACCACCAGTGAAGAAATTTGAGTGGATCGGTTTTGGTAATTCGACGACTCAGTCGAATTCAATTGTTTCGGTGACTATGCAACAGAACCGGAAAACTGAAGAGAAAAGGCATTACAGAGGAGTGCGACAGCGGCCGTGGGGGAAGTACGCGTCGGAGATCCGAGATCCGACACGCCGTGGTGCTAGGGTTTGGCTTGGGACATTTAACACCGCAGTTGAAGCGGCGAAGGCTTACGATAGAGCCGCATTTAAGATGCGTGGAAGTAAGGCGATATTGAATTTTCCGTTGGAGGTGGGGAAGAACCTGTCGTATTCAAGCTCCGCCATGGACGGCAGCGTGAAGCGGCGGAGAGAATCAGAAGAATGTGGAGATGAGAAGGAAGTGAAGAAAGTGGAGAAGTGTAAGGAAGAGGAGTCATGGCCATTAACTCCGTCAAGTTGGAACTTCCTTTGGGAACAGAATACTAACGGAATGCTTAACCTCCCGCCTTTATCACCGTTATCTCCTCACCCGTCATTGGGCTGTTCGCAGCTTATTCAAATCTGAAGTGACCACACAGTACACAATACTTCGATTTTATGAATTTTGAGGGAAAACATAAAATAAGAACACATCTATAGAAATGTTTTGTATGCATCAAAATCAGACCAATTATATGATAAGTTTCTCGACTCCAGAGGCGAAGCTAGGATTTAGAGCTTATGGGTTCGAGGTTTTAGTCTTTTAAGTTATTGGGTTCTAAATTTACAATTCTTACATATTCAATGAATTTTGTAAGACAAATACATGATCTGGATCAAAGTGATTGGGTTCAGCCGTACCCGTAGTCAGTGGGCTAGCTCCGCCTCTGCTCGATTCTAGAAAGTAAATTGTTACGGTACTCGCTTTAGAGTCTGACTAATCCTATTGCACGTTGAGAAGTCTCACTACGGGAAGCAAAACGTTCTCTACCAATTGTTCTATGTTTGTATTATACGGAGCAAATAATTTGAACTTGGGTTTATGAAGCTAGCGTTTGGCCATAGATCCCAAATTTATTTTGAAAAATCTGATTTGGGTGAAGTTTGGTTTGAAGATGAAAATGTGTTTGGACATACGTTTTCAAAACATATTTTCCAACTTTATTTTGGAAAAACATGTATATAATTCCCAAGTTTTGGGATTTTGGCCCAAAATTAGCTCAATAGCTGATTTTGGGATTTGAATTTTGGGATTTGGGATTTGGCCAAAATATGAACAAAATTTATGGTCAAACATGAGTTTTGAAAATAAATCCCAAATTCATTTTGAAAAAACTTATAGCCAAACGGGGCTGAAGAAAGTGCCAGCTTGTTCATGTTATTGTGTTAAATCTACTGCCTCAGTACGTACGTATTGAGAATGTTGTCAATTGCTCTCCAACGCCGCAATCTACTTGCATATGCGCGCTTGCTTTAAATTTGTTAGGTTTCTTAAGTTGCTTAGCACGTTGCAACCAAGTACTCCGTCCGTTCACTTTTACTTGGCACGTTTTGACTTTTTATGGCTTTTAAGAAATAATAAATGAAGCACATAATTTACCATGATACCCATATTAATTAATGCATATTTTATTGGATTTGAGAAAATGATATGAAATGAATAATAAATATTGTGTGTATAATAGAAGAAAAAAAATTGTCTTCTCTTTATATGCGTAAAGTGACAAGTAAGACCCCGTTTGGACATAAGAAATTTTTCCCTTTTTTCCAAAAGAATTTCACTTTTTTCGAAATCAGCGTTTGTTCATAAAAATTTTAATTTTCACTTGAAAATGTATTTTGAAAATTTTCAAAAATTTGAAAAACTCCAAAAACAGTTTTTCAAAATTTTCACTCAAATTACTCACAAAACTCCAAAAACAACCCAAAATTCTATTCATGTCCAAACACAACTCTAAATTTCAAATACCATTTTCACTTGAAAAAAATTTTCGTCCTATTTTGGAATTCTACAATTCTTATGTCCAAACGCCCACTAAAAATGAAAATCTATTTTTACTATATCTGTCAAGTAAAAATGAACGGAAGGAATATTTGCTTATAAGTTTTTGGGATCAATAAAAATGAGAAAGTAGAGAAGTTTAAATTACTTGAAAGCTAGTTGTAAGTTGTTTGACCCAAAAGCAGTTTAATACTTTCTAAGCAAATCAATCAAAGAAGATGAAGGGGTAAATCGTAGTCAACATTAATTGATACTGGATCGAAGAACATAATCGTACAGATAGAAGAATCAATTAAAATGACACCTGGAAGATTTTTATTGATTATAGAAATTCGGCCTGCCTCTCTTTGAAGAGGTTCGGGAGATTACAATCAAATTCTTTTTCTTCTCCTAGGAGGTGGAATTTCTTTTCCTAAGACTGTTTTCTCCCCTTGTCTGGCTTCGAGCCCCCCCCCCCCCCCCCCCAAGGGGTTCTTCTTCCTTCTATTTATAGCCCAAAACTCCTCATGCTGGTTACATTTTGTTTGGGACGGGTCGGGGAAATGACCTCCCCGCATGGGGAGGCCTCAACCTCGACACTTATGTCATGAATAGCAACTATTAGGCGAGGTCGAATTTGTTGACTGCTGCTGTAGGGTGGTCGGGACGGGGTCCTTGATGCTGTGATCGTGTGGTTAGATTCTGACCAATACAGTTAGTCCCTCCGTTCGTCGGGGTCGTATCTTACCGACCTCGGCGGACGGACAATGCTTGCGGCGCAATCGTGGAGGGAGTCAGATCCGCGTGTTTTTCTTCGGTTGCGTTATAAATTTCGAAACTGCCTGGAGGCATCTCTTTAATGCTTCTTATGCCGTCACGATGGTTTCGAAACCGAAGAGCCGGCTGATAAACGAAACGTAGCTTTGTATCGGTGGTCACAACGGCGCACGTTCCCGAAGAGCTAAATCGTTTCGTGCCCAGCCAGGTTCTGGCGGTGACCGTTGGTTTTTGCGCCCCAGAGAATATGTGTCTTATAAATTGAAGGGGTTTGTCACTCGTTTCTCACACTTTATTGTTTATCTTCGAGAGAATTCCCAGAATATCTCCCTTTCCATTAGTCTGAGTTTTTCTTGACTCCTTTGCTCGCGGTGATCTTGAGCTTTCTCGCTTCTTCTTCAAAGTTCCTCCCTCCTCTTCTTGTGAGATAAAAATGACAGGAACTTCTTCTTTCGGTAGACTTTCGGCTTTCTCTTCGGCAGCCGGGGACCCTTCTCTAGCAGACAGAGACGTAGACTCGACAGAGTGCGAAGATGTTCCTTCGATCGAGGAAATTTTGTCCCGCCCGGGGAAGGCAGTGGTGGATTTCAACGCCGATGGTGGTGCGGAGAAGGTAAATATTCCTCCTCTCATAGGGGAGATCGGAATAGCAGATTTAAGGGCACGATGGGGTATTCCTGGTTATGTCGAGATGGTGCCGGCGAAGAGAGAAGATAGGGTCCAGATCAACCGTCCCGGGTTCTGCTCATTCTATGCTTACCCCTTCTTAGTGGGGTACACACTTCCGCTTCCAATGTTGGTGGTCGACTTCTGTCGCTATTATGAGGTGTGTCCTGCCCAACTCTCTCCTTACCTTTACAAGTTGTTCCTCATGTTTATCAACTACGCGGAGCTAGCCGGTCGGGAGGTCACTCTGAGACACGTGCTCAGCCTGTTCGCCCCTCAAAAGATTCGCGGCACTATGATCCATGTGCGTCCCCGAGGGTCGAAAGGTTTAGTGGTCAATATGGACGACAGGACCAATCGCCGTTTTTCGATAACTTTTTCTATGTGCGGATCGAGCATCTCGTAGCGGATCCAACTGGGTTTCCAGAAGTGTGGAATTTCGCCCGTAAGTCTTCATCTTTGACTAGTAGACTATCCACTTTGGCCTCGTTTTCTTTATATCTCATGTAAATGTTGATCTATTTCGATGCGTTGCAGCCGAGAAGTTACCCCTGCCTCCTCTGGAGGGGATCCGAGAATGGGTCGAGGCCATTCTTCCTCATACGGCGGGAGTTCGTACATGGTCGACGTTTCATCTGAGATTCGGACGTAGGCCCCTCACAGGCGAGATAGCGCCCTTATTTTTTACCCGTTCTCTTTCGTTTTGATCTTACCTTTCGAGTATTGTTTGCCGTGGCCAGGGAGGGTTCGCAGAGTCAGGGCTCCTCAGCTAGCCTTCCGTCGGCCGTCCGTATCCGCTCGTATCAGTGCGGTACCTGCAGCTCGTCCGTCAAGGGAGGCATCGGTAGAATCTGTGGCCTTGGCCGCTCAACCCGGACTGTATCTCCGAGGAGGGTCGGTCTGGTACCGTCCGTCCTCAGAACGACTCGCCATCAGCCGGGGAGGAAGAAGGGCCGACAAAGAGGCGGAGGGTAGGGTTTGAGATGGTCCCTCCGGCGGTGATCAACTTGGATTCACCCCAGAAAACCCAGAGGAAGGAGTTGTTGCGACGTCTACCGCTGAGGGGGAGCAGGTGGTCGGGGTTGTTCCCACCAGTCAGAGCCAGGAGAACTTCGCTGGTGTAGCGACCCAATCAGGAGTCCCCACTGTTTGTGACGCAAGACCTCTCGTTGTGGTGAAGAATCGGGCCCCTGATGCTGCCGTCGTGTGCTCGAGCATGCCGTTGCCACCCTCGGCAGGTCGCGCCGCACCTTCGGTAGCTGAAAGGGGGAAGGGAGTAGAGATCGACGAGTACGAGTCCGAGTCTGACTTGGACCCTGATGACGTCCGGATGTTCGAGGAGGGAATTACTCGCTCGGTGGTCAATGCGGAGGGGTCGACTCGTCTTGTTGAGACCCCTCCGATGTGAACCTGTTGACACAAGGAGGCAACTTGGTGCCACGATTCAGCTTGTTGTGTTTGGAGGCCGAAAACGAGTCCTTGAGGAATGTTTCGGATGTCGAGGTAATGGACGAAGTAGCTGTGATGGGCTTACGGGTATGTTATATCCGATTTCGATTTGTTCCTCCGTCGTTGCAGAATGAGCATGAGTTTAACCGCTTTCTTGTTTTGCAGACGTACATGTTGGAGGTAGAAAATATTCGCAAGGCCAATGTCCGGTCGAGGATCTTCTTGCAGATGCTAGAAAAATACCATCGTTATCGCGATAGGTGCCGTGAGTTGCACGAACGATTAAGGACTGATCCCCGCAACCGGGCTTTGGGCGAGGAGTTGGAGAAGAAGGACCAGGAGCCAATTCAGGAGCTCCGCAGCAAGAGCGAGCTCGAAGAGCAAATCCGCCTCAAGGACGAGGAGCTCGAGGTAGGCAAAGGGATCGCTGTGGAATGCGAGCACCTGCAGGGCAAGTTACGAGCAATGCAGTTGGAAATGGAGCAGAGCCAGGCCAGAACAGCGGAGATGAACGCTGAATGGAGCGGGAAGTTGGTTGCGCTGGAAAGCACGGTTGCCAATTCGAGGCGTATGGAGAGGGCGGCGTTGGATGCTTCGACGAGGGAAGAGGCCTTGGAAGCGGCAATTCGTGTGCATGAATCCGAGCGAGAGTCAGAGAGAGCTACTGTGGCCCTTAAGGAGGCGAGGCTCGAGGAGCGGATTGGCGCGGCTGACATGGAGGCCTTAGCCTTCTCAGATCGGGTTGCGGCCCTGGAGGAGGAGAATCAGTGGTTGAGGGCCCATGCTGGATCATCCCGTGTCGCTGCTCCCCGCCAGGCTCATGAACTCTGGGTTTACGCAGAAGCTCAACGTGATATTTTCAAGAACTTGTGGAAGGTGGGCACCGTGACTGAGGCAGCTTTTGAGGAGGCGCGCCAGAAGGCTCGTGAGGCTCGAGCCAACTGTGGCTATGATGTGGCGACACCCGAAGTTGATGGGGACGCCAGTGGTGATGATGATAACGACGGCGTTGGCGCCGTGTGAGAGAAAATCGTATTTAGTTGTTTGTTGTCTCTTTTCTTTCCTCCCCCTTTTTTTATTGGCTGGCATAGATCAGATGTAAGCGGCAATAGCCCGCACTTCCGACTTCGTGAATAAAGAATTCTTCTTCGCTTCTTGCTTTGTATTTCAGTTCTCTGGTGACTTACGATCTATTCGCGGGGTGGGGGCTCGTCAGACGAGTCCGCATTCCCCTTATGTGATGAAAGTTTCTGGTCGTAGGTTTCATTGTGAACCTTTCGAGAGGATAACTTGTCCGGGTTTGAGCGAAGTCGAACCTGTCTCTCCTTGAGGGCATTCAGTCAGCCTGAATCCCTGTTCGAGCGAGGTCGAACTGTCGAGTTTTGATGGCGAAGGCACTTAGCCTGAGTCCCAGTTCGAGCGAGGTCGAACTGTCGAGTTTTGATGGCGAAGGCACTTAGCCTGAGTCGCAGTTCGAGCGAGGTCGAACTGTCGAGTTTTGATGGCGAAGGCACTTAGCCTGAGTCCCAGTTCGAGCGAGGTCGAATTGTCGAGTTTTGATGGCGAAGGCACTTAGCCTGAGTCCCAGTTCGAGCGAGGTCGAACTGTCGAGTTTTGATGGCGAAGGCACTTAGCCTGAGTCCCAGTTCGAGCGAGGTTGAACTGTCGAGTTTTGATGGCGAAGGCACTTAGCCTGAGTCCCAGTTCGAGCGAGGTCGAACTGTCGAGTTTTGATGGCGAAGGCACTTAGCCTGAGTCCCAGTTCGAGCGAGGTCGAACTGTCGAGTTTTGATGGCGAAGGCACTTAGCCTGAGTCCCAGTTCGAGCGAGGTCGAACTGTCGAGTTTTGATGGCGAAGGCACTTAGCCTGAGTCCCAGTTCGAGCGAGGTCGAACTGTCGAGTTTTGATGGCGAAGGCACTTAGCCTGAGTCCCAGTTCGAGCGAGGTCGAACTGTCGAGTTTTGATGGCGAAGGCACTTAGCCTGAGTCCCAGTTCGATCGAGGTCGAACTGTCGAGTTTTGATGGCGAAGGCACTTAGCCTGAGTCCCAGTTCGAGCGAGGTCGAATTGTCGAGTTTTGAGCGAAGGCACTTAGCTTGAGTCCCAGTTCGAGCGAGGTCGAACTGTCGAGTTTTGATGGCGAAGGCTCTTCGCCTGAGTCCAGTTCGAGCGAGGTCGAACTGTCGAGTTTTGATGGCGAAGGCTCTTAGCCTGAGTCCAGTTCGAGCGAGGTCGAACTGTCGAGTTTTGATGGCGAAGGCTCTTAGCCTGAGTCTCAATTCGTTTCATCGATGGTTCGATGCCTTGGGCGTTAAGTGTTGGCTTCGTTTCGGCCTGTGGGTGTATGTTGTGCCCGTGCTATGATTGCTCGCTTGATCGTGGCACTTAGGTTGCTTCGAAGCGATTTTCGGTTCCTCGTTAAAACGCCTCTGCGCTGGTTTCCGATACGATACAGTATGGTGGATGAGGGGGGGTGCTCCATTCTTTTGCCCGGCACTCGGGAGGAAAAGGGGGAGCGCTTTGCGTCACTTCTTTCCTCGCTCGGGCTGTTCGAGGCCAACAGGGCGGAAGATTTCTGGCTCCTATTGGGGCGTTCGATTCTTCTCTTTTATTTTTTTGTTTGATGCGCTTCCATTGACTCTGGTTTGAGCCGAATTTGTTGTTGGTGTTCCTTTTTCTTCGATCCAGGAAGAACTAAGTATTTTCACTAGGAAATCCCCACAGACGGCGCCAAATTGTTTGACCCAAAAGT
>NC_031996.1:36645790-36730757 GCF_001879085.1 Nicotiana attenuata | reverse complement strand
CAAGGCTCTTAGTCCTGAGTCTCAATTCGCTTTCATCGATGGTTCGATGCCTTGGGCGTTAAGTGTTGGCTTCGTTTTCGGCCTGTGGGTGTATGTTGTGCCCGTGCTATGATTGCTCGCTTGATCGTAGCACTTAGGTTGCTTCGAACGATTTTCGGTTACCTCGTTTAAAACGCCTCTGCGGCTGGTTTTCGATACGATACAGTTATGGTGGATGAGGGGGGTGCTCCATTCTTTTGCCGCACTCGGGAGGAAAGGGGAGCGCTTTGCGTCACTTCTTTCCTCGCTCGGGCTGTTCGAGGCCAACAGGGCGGAAGATTCTGGCTCCTATTGGGCGTTCGATATCTTCTCTTTTATTTTTTTGTTTGATGCGTCCATTGACTCTGGTTTGAGCCGAATTGTTGTTGTGTTCCTTTTCTTCGATCCAGGAAGAACTAAGTATTTTCATAGGAAATCCCCACAGACGGCGCCAAATTGTTTGACCCAAAGTAGTTTAATACTTTTCTAAGCAAATCAATCAAAAGAAGATGAAGGGGTAAATAGTGTCAACATTTAATTGATTACTGGATCGAAGAACATAATCGTACAGATAGAAGAATCAATTAAATGACACTTGGAAGATTATTATTGATATAGAAATTCGGCCTGCCTCCTTGAAGAGGTTCAGGAGATTACAATCAAATTCTTTTCTTCTCCTAGGAGTGGAATTCTTTTCCTAAGACTGTTTCTCTCCCTTGTCTGGCTTCGAGCCCCCCCCCCCCCCCGAATAAGGGGTTCTTCTTCCTTCTATTTATAGCCTAAAACTCCTCATGCTGGTCACATTTTGTTTGGGCCAGGTCGGGGAAATGACCTCCCCTCATGGGGAGGCCTCGACCTCGACACTTATGTCATGAATAGCAACCATTAGGCGAGGTCGAATTTGTTGACTGCTGCTGTAGGGAGGTCGGGACGGGGTCCTTGATGTTGTGGTCGTGTGGTCGGATTCTGACCAATACATAAGTAAGTTTTAGTTTTTTTGTACAGTGTTGAGAACATTGTACACAGACTGTATTGAATAAGGAGTATTATTTAACGAAACTTAACCTTAAATGTATGATTCTAAATTGTAAAATCTTCTCTTCCGAAAATGCATTGAATTCAAGATTCTTCCGTTTTTGTTGGCCGTTTTGAAGCTTTCAAATTATTTTTACTTTATCAAATAGACAAATACTATTACCTCCCGTTCCAGTTTATTCACACCTATTTCTTTTTTGGTCCGTTCAAAAAAGAATGACGTCTTTCGAAATTTGAAAAACAATTTAGTTTAAACTTTCAATTCTACCATTAATGCGAAGCTTTTATAACCACACAATTGTTCTGGGCCTCTTTCTGACGTGTTTAGGACCACAAATTTTAAAAATCTTCATTTTGCCTTAAACTCCGTGCACAGTCAAATATGATCACATAAATTGGAACGGAGGGAGTACTGATTTGTCATTAAACACTTGCAAAGTAGATAACAAAAATAATAAACTCCAAAAAGTACTGAAAATTCATTTTTGTCCCCCTTTTTTCTCCTTAGTGCAAGGCTGCAAGCGAAACTATCTACATTAAATTCAGGGGCGGTCTGATAAATTTTGTGCCTAAAGTCAAACTTTATGAGGGGTTAATTTTTTTAGATGCAAAATTATTGTAATAATATTCTCATAATCAATTTCTCCTAATAAGTCTTTCTCAATTGACAATATAGCTAACCCATTTAACCTTTTTGAGGCACTGTTGATCCATTTTATCAATTTTAATTTTGAAAAACTTATTTCCGTTGAAGCAATGATAACAAGAGTTATTAACATTATTCTATAAGCAATATATGCATCTGGAAAAGAATCAAATCTTCTTATTTGATGGAGCATATCAATTAAATTGTTTCCTTTTAGTTGTACTATTTTCCTTAACACTTTTAATTCAAAAATAAATCTAAACCATCAATATCGGATTGATTATTATGCTTTAAGGAACATTTAAGATTAAGGCGATATTTTTTCAAATTTTCATCATCTAATGATCTCACTTTTTTACCGCTAAATAGAAAACCAAAATATTTTTATATGATTTGAATTGTTCAAATCTATTTTAAAGTGAAAAATAACCTTGTCTACACTATGTATAAAAAGTAATCATCTCTAAAGGGCTCTTCTACAGATTTTGAGATTTCATTATCAACATTCCATTCAAATTATTTCTTCCTATATATCACATGTTTCTTAATAAATTCGAGTTCGATATTCATTCAAATGTAATTTCTTTGGAAGAAACCATAGCAGTTGCAAATCCTTCTTCTCTATATTTGTAAAGAAACCAAACTTTCACTTCACATAACTTTTTTAAGACTTAATTATATATGACTTATCGTTGCTTCAACGGAAATAAGTTTTTCAAAATTAGTAAAACTGTATTTGTAAACTAATTCTGGAGAAAATAAAATAACATATAAACAGAAATGCACACGAAACAAAAATCAATTCGAGCCCACTGAATTCACAGTATTTCCTTAAGTAATTTAATCCCCTCTTAGTACCCAAGGTTATGGATTATTTCCTCCCAGGATAGAACGAATTACACACTGGTGTAGTGGTACTTCAAACCCCAGTGTTTCAGCAAACACAAAGTTCGGTAGCAAATCACACTTACTTTTGCTTTCTTTGAAGTTAAAAAAATAATGCAGAAGAAAGGAGAAGAACTCATAAATTCGTATGGAAAATCTGAGAGAATGGACTTGTATTTATAGCCAATGTTGGGCAGAAATCTGAAGAGGTGCAACCCTTCAGAATGGTTGTTTATACAAAACGGCCATAGCATAAATGTCATAACATAAATGGCTGTTTACTCAACAATAAAGAGGGAAAATTGAAGAGGGTAGTTAATTTTCTGTTACAAAAACAGAAAACGAAAAAATGGAAACGGTTGGATTTTAATATTAATATTCTTGGATTTAATATTAATATTTTGTTATTAAAACAGATATTTTATAACATTTCTATTAATATTTACTATTAAGAAACAAATTTGGTCCAAAAAATTAATCAATCAATTGACCAAATCCGAAGCCGAAGCCGAGCCGAGCGAGCGACGACGACGACGGCACGAGGCTTGCCTTCTTCTCAACTCTTTAAAAGCTAGAAGAAGAGCAATTGCTTATATACCCATTAAAAACCTCTTCCTCTTCCAATATGGGACAATGTCCCTTCATCAAGGAGGGAATCTCAAATGAAACTCAAATATTTCATTTTCCCTCCATTTTTCATTCACCCTCTTCTAAGCATTAATATACTTAAAAACCCAACAATCCCCCACATGAATGGGGAATGACTATATCACGGAAATATGCATGAAAAACTGTGTGATTCGCAAGTAAGGATTAATTGCATCTGGATAAGTAGGTTTCCCTTTGAACTATCCATAGTGAACTTATGTCGGATATACTCGATCAATCGGTAGATTTGATATCTTTGAACCGTCGAACTTTGGTGTATACCTAGACAACCATAAGTCACACAACCAACCCTTAATCGTCTTTGATTCTCATTGTTGTGTTCGTTTCAGCCATGAACACCGCCTGGTTTCATAAGTGCATAGAGAACTGGCCTTGCAAAATTCTCCTTGAAGCGGCTAACACTTCACACTTACATAGGTGATTCCTAAACGTGTCATCCCGTAGATACACTATTTGATATACCCCGTATCAAATTTAGAAATCATTAAAAAGCCTTAATGCTTTATCCTTGGTACTGAACATTGTCTCATCACGAGAATGGACCAAAAGTTTAGTTGACAATGTTGACCCGTCATTAATGACTTTGTTTGATCTCCTTGAACCTAGATCTTGGGATCTCCAGTCTTCTAGGTAGAGTTACCTCCACTATGACTTGTTCTCGGTCATAGTCCCATTCCCCTTGATGATTTCTCAACTACCTCTCTAGTTATGCCTTTTGTAAGTGGATCCGACACATTATCACTTGACTTTACATAGTCAATCGTGATAATTCCTCTAGAGAGTAATTGCCTAACGGTTTTATGTCTTCGTCGTACATGACGAGATTTAGTGTTATACATAACGCTCCCAGCCCTTCCAATTGCCGCTTGACTATCACAATGTATGCATATTGGTGCCAACGGTTTGGGCCAAAATGGAATGTCTTCCAAGAAATTCCGGAGCCATTCAGCTCTTCATCGCTTTATCTAAGGCTATGAATTCAGCCTCCATTGTAGAGCGGGCAATACAAGTTTGTTTGGACGACTTTCAAGATACCGCTCCTCCACCAATAGTGAATACATATCCACTTGTGGACTTCGAATCAGCTGAACTGATGATCCAATTTGCATCACAGTATCCCTCAATCACCGCAGGATATTTACTGCAGTGCAAAGCAAAGCCCTGGGTATGTTCTAAATATCCCAAAACTCGTTTCATTGCCATCCAATGAGATTGACCTGGATTGCTCGTGTATCGACTCAATTTACTTATAGCACAAGTTATATCTGGTCGTGTACAATTCATGATGTACATTAAGCATCCCAACACACGAGCATAATCCAACTGTGATATGCTTTGGCCTTTATTCTTTGCTAATGCAAGATTCACGTCAATTGGAGTCTTTGCAACTTTAAACCCTAAGTGCTTGAACTTTTCAAGTATTGTCTTAATATAATGAGATTGTGACAATGCCAGACCTTGAGGAGTCTTATGGATCTTAATCCCCAGAAGTAAATCAGCAACTCCCAAGTTCTTCATATCAAACTTACTAGTTAGCATACGCTTAGTAGCATTTATGTTGGCAATGTCATTACTCATTATCAGCATATCATCCACATATAGGCAAACAATGACTATGTGATTTGAAACATTTTTAATGTACACACATTTATCACATTCATTTATATTAAAACCATTTGACAACATTGTTTGGTCAAATTTTACATGCCATTGTTTGGGTGCTTGTTTTAGTCCGTAAAGGGACTTAACAAGTCTATAGACCTTCTTTTCTTTACCTGGAACCACAAACCCTTCAGGTTGTTCCATGTACATTTCTTCCTCCAAATCTCCATTCAAGAAGGCCGTCTTAACGTCCATTTGATGAATTTTAAGACCATACACTGCAGCTAATGCTACTAACATCTGTATGGACGTAATTCTTGTAACTGGAGAGTATGTATCAAAGTAGTCAAGACCTTCTCGTTATCTATACCCTTTGACTACGAGTCTTGCCTTAAATTTATCAATAGTGCCATCATCCTTCATTTTCCTCTTAAAGATCCATTTAGAACCCAAAGGTTTATTTCCAGGAGGAATATCAACCAATTTCCATATATCGTTGTTCAATATGGATTCTATTTCACTATTGACTGCCTCTTTCCAAAATAATAATTCTGAAGAAGACATCGGTTCTTTAAAATTTCGACGCTCATTTTCCAATAAGAAAGTTACAAAATCTGGTCCAAATGAAGTAGACGTTCTTTGACGTTTACTATGTCTTGGATCCTCCTGATTAAATGTACTTTCTTTTGTTTCTTCCCGAGGTCGATTAGATCCTTCACCAATCGACTCACATTCCTTTTTATACGGATGTATATTTTCAAAGAACTCAGCATTATCTGATTCTATAACCGTATTATTATGAATGTCAGGATTTTTTTATTTATGAATCAGAAATCGATATGCTTTACTATTGGTCGCATATCCTATGAAAACACAATCAACGGCTTTCGGTCCTATTTTTACCCTTTTGGGTTTAGGAACTTGCACTTTTGCCAAACATCCCCACACTTTAAAATAATTCAAGTTGGGCTTCCTTCCTTTCCATTTTTCATATGCAATGGATTGTGGTTTGCTATGGGGTACTCGATTTAGTATCCGATTAGCCGTAAGAACAGCTTCCCCCTACAAGTTTTGTGGCAACCCAGAACTTATCAACAATGTGTTCATCATTTCCTTTAACGAACGATTCTTTCTTTCAGCAATCCCATTGGATTGGGGCATGTAAGGGGCCGTTGTTTGATGAATAATTCCATATTCTAAACATATTTGTTCAAAAGGAGATTCATATTCACCATCCCTATCACTTCTTATCATTTTGATTTTCCTGTTAAGTTGCGTTTCAACTTCATTTTTGTATTGCTTGAATGCGTCTATTACTTCATCTTTACTATTAAGTAAGTAAACGTAGCAATATCGAGTACTATCGTCAATAAAAGTTATGAAATACTTCTTTCCACCACGAGATGGTATTGACTTCATGTCGCAAATATCTGTGTGAATTAAGTATAAAGGATTTGAATTCCTTTCAACTGGCTTATAAGGATGTTTAACATACTTAGATTCCACACATATTTGATATTTTGATTTGTTGCATTCAAACTTAGGCAATACTTCCAAGTTAATCATTTTCCGCAAGGTTTTATAATTGACATGACCCAAACGTATATGCCATAATTTATTTGACTCAAGTAAGTAAGAGAAGCTGAAATTTTATTATTATTCTCAACAACCATTACATTCAGCCTGAAAAGGCCCTCAGTGAGGTAACCTTTTCCTACAAACATTTCATTCTTACTTATTACAACCTTATCAGATACAAAAACACACTTAAAACCGTTCTTAACAAGAAGTCCAGTAGAGACTAAATTCTTCCTAATCTTGGGACATGAAGGACGTTGTTCAAAGTCACCACCTTGCCAGAAGTCATTTTCAGAAAAATCTTCCCACATCCTTCAATCTTGGCGGTTGGAGCATTTCCCATAGAAAGAGTCTCTTCGGGTCCAACAGGAGCATATGTTTCAAAGGCTTCCCTAACAGCACAAACATGGCGAGTGGCTCCAGAATCAATCCACCACTCCTTAGGATTTCCCACCAGGTTGCATTCAAAAAGCATAGCACACAAGTAATCAACATCTTCATGCTTTTCAACCATGTTTGCTTGACCCTTCTTCTTATCATTCTTCAGAGCACGGTACTTCGTAGATTTGTGCCCATTTTTCCCACAGTTGTAGCAATTTCCGTTGAACCGCTTCTTGCTTGGGTTGCTTTTCGGTCCAAAAGCCTGCTTCCTCTTTCTCTTATTTTGAGAAGTATACTCAACAATGTTTTCTCCTATTATTGTTGAGTTTCCACGGCCTCTCTTTTCAGCAGCTTTGTTGTCCTCTTCGGTTCTCAAACGAACAATGAGATCTTCAAGGGACATCTCCTTGCGTTTGTGTTTCAAATAATTTTTTAAGTCCTTCCACAATGGAGGCAACTTCTCAATCATCGCCGCTACTTGGAATGCTTCATTGATGACAAGACCTTCAATGAAAATTCTGTTAGTAAACATAATAAAATTAATACTACCAACATTAGTATTAATTCTACTTATACCTTCAACAAGGAGATCGTGAATAATCACTTGCAATTCCTGGACTTGGGTAATAACAGACTTGTTATCTACCATTTTATAGTCAAAAAATTTAGCGGCAACAAATTTCTTCAACCCGGCATCTTCAGCTTTGTATTTCTTTTCAAGCGCAATCCACAGTTCTTTTGACGTCTCCACGCCACTGTAGACGTTATACAAAGCGTCCTCCAGCCCGCTAAGAATATAATTCTTGCACCGGAAATCAGAATGCTTCCACGCCTCAATCACGAGAAAGCGTTCAGTCTCTGGAGTTTCATCGGGCAGCACAGGAACATCTTCCTTGATGAACTTCTGCAAACTTAAAGTAGTCAAGTAGAAGAACATCTTTTGCTGCCAGCGCTTGAAATCAATCCCAGAAAATTTTCCGGGTTTTTACGCCGGTGCCAATGCTACAGGTGTTGTTCGGCTCGTTGAGGCATTGGCAGTTACCATCAGAACAGCTTGGTTTCCGCTGTCATTTGTCATTTCTGTAAAAGAATGACACAAACAAACATTAAAATCACGCAGATTTTAATCTCCAATGGAGCAGAAAACCACAAAGGTTTTAATCTCTAGAAAAATAAATATAACACAAATACAGAAAATAAAAGATTAAATTCCTTAAGATTGTTAGTAAAACAGTATTTGTAAACTAATTCTGGAGAAAATAAAATAACATATAAACAGAAATGCACATGAAACAAAAATCAATTCGAGCCCACTGAATTCACAGTGTTTCCTTAAGGAATTTAATCGCCTCCTAGTACCTAAGGTTATGGATTATTTCCTCCTAGGATAGAACGAATTACACACTGGTGTAGTGGTACTTCAAACCCCAGTGTTTCAATGAACACAAAGTTCGGTAGCAAATCACACTTACTTTTGCTTTCTTTGAAGTTAAAAAAATAATGCAGAAGAAAAGAGAAGAACTCAGAAATTCGTATGAAAAATCTGAGAGAAAGGACTTGTACTTATAGCCAATGTTGGGTTGAAATCTGAAGAGGTGCAACTCTTCAGAACGGCTGTTTATGCAAAACGGCCATAGCATAAATGCCATAACATAAATGGCTGTTTACTCAACAATAAAGAGGGAAAATTGAAGAGGGTAGTTAATTTTCTGTTACAAAAACAGAAAACGAAAAAATGGAAACGGTTGGATTTTAATATTAATATTTTTGGATTTAATATTAATATTTTGTTATTAAAACGGATATTTAATAATATTTCTGTTAATATTTACTATTAACAAACAAATTTGGTCCAAGAAATTAATCAATCAATTGATCGAAGCCGAAGCCCAGCAAGCAACGACGACGGCGCGAGGCTTGCCTTCTTCTCAACTCTTTAAGAACTAGAAGAAGAGCAATTGCTTATATACCCATTAAAAACCTCGACCTCTTTCAATATGGTACAATGTCCCTTCATCAAGGAGGGAATCTCAAATGAAACTCAAATATTTTATTTTCCCTCCATTTCCCATTCACCCTCTTTTAAGCATTAATATACTTAAAAACCCAACAAGTAATTGCTTAAGGGAATGACTACCCTTGAATTTAAACCTCTTAGAATGCGGTCATTTTTCGAACCCTACACGAGCGTGGGATGCACTATTGGTTCTAGAAGTGAACAAAAGTAAAATCTTCGAGAAGTTAAGAGAAGAAATAGCAATACTAGCTTGTACGTAACACTACAAGAAAAATAGGATATGATTTATTTGATGACATTTATGAAAAACGTCATAAAAAACATGCTTTTCCGACATTTTTAAAAATATGTCATAAAAAACGTGACATTTAGTTAAAAATATCTAGAATATTGTGACGTTTAACTTTAATGTCATAGTATAAGTGGTCATGAGTGACACTTACAAATAAACGTGATAATTTCTCTACATTTATTTTTACTTGGCGAATCATAATAAATTAGTAAACTTAAAAACTCCCCCTAAAATTTTCCCCCATCCTTTACTTTGTCCCCTGTCGTCGCCCGTCCACTTAGGCAAAGAAAGCCAGAAAACCCTACACCATTATCAGTTGGGCGGAACCCCAACACGGCAAGTTCGTCGAATCCCTCTAAATATGAGTTTATATTTCGATTGTTATTCACTGCTTGATTTCCCTTTGTATTTTCTTCTCAACTAGGGTTTTAACTATAAATTTTAAGATTTCTAATCGAGTTCGTCAGTGTGTTAATGTGACTTTCTCGCAGGAGATTCTTCTTCTATTGGTGCCTTTCCCTTCATTAGCTTCTTCTCCGCCTCTAATTCCTTAAGCTTGTGATTTTTAAGGTTCTTTTCCTGCAAAATTGGTACTTTAATTTCTTGAAATTTTTTGGATACTTTTATTCAACACTTTTATATCTTTGCAAGATACTAGTTTAGAGTGCTCAATGGAAGGTGAAGTTTGTTTCTTTATTTAATTTTTTTCTTTTGAATAAAGAATTAGGTCAATTTCCATTGATTTTTCATGAGTGATGAATATAATTAAGTTTTTCCTCCAACAAAATTTACATGATTGATTGCTTTGTTGTAGGTCAATTCCAATGTAAAAGATAATCAAAGCTGTCAAGTTCTTGCTTAACATGAGGTAACTCTGGTTTCATATATGAATGTTTTTTTTTTTAAATACATAAGCAATGTGGAGATAGTTTGTCATGCTAAATTGGTAGGAGATTGAGATTCATAGTTAATTTGATATTATTTGAAGTAAATCGTTTCATTTATGTTTCTGAAGACCTAAGTGTCATGTATGGTTGGAACAGTAGGCTGGCTTCTCGGAGTTTAATTCAGATATTAAACTAGCTCACGCACTAAAAAGCAATACATTGGTAGGTAAGATTGCATTATATCCTTATTTGTTAGAACAATCTTTTAGTCTGGGAGAATAACTTATTCTGATAATCATTCTCATTTGCGCATGCCAGTCAAAAGGATAATCTTCTTTCAAATAGGATAAGTAATATCTAGTTTGCATTACTCATTATTCAAGACAATACTATCAAGAATGATTAGCGCTGAAATGAACTACTAACAACATTATCGTGCAGATGCTCAAAAAGAGTTCCCTTAGGAGCATACTCAAAGTTCCCATCCCTGTCAAAGGTTCATCACCTTGACAATTTAATGAGATTAACAAAATTCTTGTGGTTCACTTGTGAAAAGTTATCAATGTCTGATGCATAATAGCTGAATATCATAAAAGCTCTGTAATTTAAAAAGGTGAAGAAGACAAGACGTGATTACATAAAGAGCGAGACAGAGAAATAGTGCAGCAATGTTTTATTTGTGACAACATAGTAATTAACCTTCTCTCTGAAAGCAATTTTTGGAAACGAAAATTCTAAAACTTGCTACACAAATACTCCTCTGACTTGACAGCTAAATTTTCAGATATTCGAGAATCAACATCAGTACTATAGAAATCAAAAAATGTTTGGTGTACATGTAGAACTTGACAAAGAGAACTTTTCCTTGTTGTTGCATTTATTTTACTAAACTAATATGTGTTCAAGCATCTTTAATTAGCTATTTTTGTAACTTTATGTAACAGGTACACATTTGTGGCTCGTTTATTCTGGAAAAGTTGAATTCATTATTTTTTCCCCTTCTTTTCGAGAAGTAAGTTTCTCACTCATTTTTGCCTCTTTGCCTTTATGATGGAAGCTCTTAAGCTACAAAATTGTAACATTGCATGTGATACCATTTGTTATATATATATATATATANTATATATATATAATTCCTATAGAGGTGGCATGCTAACTTTTTTTTTTATCCTTATATTTTTTATTTCTAATTTGCGCCTTTATCTTTAGTTTGCTGTCAGAGGTCTTTTCCTCATCTTCATCAGAAGTTGACATGCAAAAATCAGAATCAAGAAGAAACATTTCCAGCAGTAAAATGAGTATGGCTATAGAGATTCCAGTTGCCGCTTTGTATGAAGGTTCACCAAGTGACCAACAATGTGATCAGTGTTCTTGTAGTCCGCGTTGAAGTTTTTAATAGTTAGCATTTTCAGCTTGTTCTAAAGTTGAATTAGGAGAAAGTTGTATTGTTTGAGAAACAATCTTTAATGGTGTTATGAGATTTAAAAAATTAAATGATGTAAGTGACTCTTTTAGTTTTATACAAAATTCTTATCTGTGTTTGAGTTATGGTATCGAAATTATATGAATGATTATGGTACTAGATTAGAATTTATTATTTTGTTTAGCATCTGAAAGGCAGAAAAAAGCTATTGATTAATTAGAGATAATTTTCCGACGTTTTTATGTATGTGTAGCATGGATGGGTATGATTTGCCAACATTTTTTATATATGTCTCAACTAGAATGAGTTAAAACTCAAAATTGGTGACATTTGTAAAAGTCGTAAATAAGTGTCACCACTTATTTGCCGACATTAATGTAAATGTCGTAAAATTCCCGATTTTGAAATTTACGACATTTAATTTAAGCGCCAAATAAATGTCGGTAATTCTTTTTTTAACATTTATGTGACTTAAAATGACATTTAGAAAATGTCATCGTATCCTAACTTTCTTGTAGTGTAAATAATTACTTAGGAAACTGCAACTTCAAAGTCCAGATCTAGATTTCAACTTGGTTTCTCGGCAGTAAGATCGAAGAGCAAAGTGAAATAGATCGTTTGACTGCATTAAATGATATTCAAAATACAGCGTCAAATCTAAAAAGCTTAACAAATCAAAACCCTGAAAATAGTCAAATTGTTATTACGTTTATTCAAGAAAGAAATAACAGATGTCTTCTTGCATGGAAGTTAAGGCAAACGACATGTTCATCGATTTCTTGTCTACGTGCCAATGTTACCATTTTGCATGTAATTGACTCTGACTATTATTTGTGATTTTCTGTTTACGTTGAATGAAAGACAACGAGGGTCTTCATGCATGTATTATTTGATTGTTGAATTTTCCTTTTCATCGTATTTTTATCTCAATTATTTGCCTTTATTCAGTTGACTTTGAATTAGTTTGACTTGGACAAAACAGCTGTCTCATTGTTTTTGTTTCCTTTGGGGTATGGATTGACCGAGATTTGTCTAAGGGGGCATTCTACGTCAGGCTTGGCTCTCTCTCTCTCCTTTTTTTTTTTTTTCTAAAAAGATTTTCCTACACTGTGAATCTTTGATTTTGTATGTCAATTTCGGTTATGATGGTGTGTATAAAACAAGTAAAAATTGTATTTTGGTCGCCCCCATTTAACCTATACTCATTTTTTTAAATTTTTTTAATTTGTACCGACTTTTTAAACAACTTCAGCTCGTTTCTCCTCCTCCTTCTCCTCCTTCGTTTTCTTCTTCTTCTTCTTCTTCTTCTTCTTCTTCTTCTTTTTTCTTCTGCTGCTGTTGGTGCTGCTATGAAACTTCAGTTTATGGGATGATTGCCATAAGTATGTTTAATTTATCAAATTACTTAAAAATAAATTATAAAATTACGTACGTTAGTAGACAATAATTTGTGAATATTTCCACGTACGGGAAGTTTAAGGTCACACTTAATGATTCTTTTCGTGATAATTATGTTCTTTTCACGTTTATTGTTTCCAAAATTTATGATTTAGATACTGTTGGCAATCTGATTATTTTATAGTAGTAATAAACTATGAAAGAATAAGCTGATTATTTATCTAGTATGTTAGAAAGCTTTTTCAAAAAACTTCAGCTTATATAGTGCTAAATTTTTTACAGATGAACTAAATAACTTCAGCATCTTTTGCTGAAGTTTTTGAAAAAGCTTTATGACAAAACTAATGAATCCAGGACAAAAAAACTTCAGCTTATTTAGTGCTGAAGTTTTTACAAATGAACTAAATAACTTCAGCATCTTCTGCTGAAGTTTTTGAAAAAGCTTATCCAGGACAAAAAAACTTCAGCGTATTTAGTGCTGAAGTTTTTACAAATAAACTAAATAACTTCAGCATCACAAAACTCAGCTACTAGAATGCTTAAGTTCAACAATTACAAATAAAAACTTCAGCAAATAGAGAACAAAAATTCAGCACTAGAATGCTTAAGTTCAACAATTACAAACAAAAACTTCAGCACACTTGGTTCAGCAATTTTTGCTACTTCAGGCCCGTCTACTAGAATGCTGAAGTTTTGCGTGATTGCCTTTGCTACTTCAGCCCTGTATGCTGAAGTTACGCGAAAAAGTGGGTACGCTTGCAATTTTTTTTGCAAAGCGAGCACAAATTAAAATATAACCCAAAAACGGGTACAGATGCAAATGCCCATAAAACAAGATGTCTTTCATAATTGCCAGACTGGCAATCCGTTATATAATTGAAGGATTTTTTTATGGACGTATTTTGACTTAATATCGAGTCTAAGAAAATAAAGATTTTTTAAATTTTTTATCATAAGCATGTTATAGAATCTATGTGGCTATAAAGCTTTTGAGATTTTTAATCTTAAATATGGTATAATATTTGTAAAGGAATTAGTTTAGTGCCTATTAACTTCCTATAGCTACCATATACATATTTACTTTCTATAGCTAATATTTCGTCGCTACCGGATTGTATTCGTTGTATTCGCGCTTCTGTATTCATGAATACAGTCGTGGAATTCGCCTAATAAGTAGGGAGTCCAGCTGTTTAATAATGAAAAGATGATCAATTAGCGTGTATCACTCCTAATTTAACTCAATAAAATCAATTCTACAAAGTTTCGTTGCTACTGTGTTGTATTTCATGTATTCGCGCAACTGTATATACACAGTGAGGTAATCCGCCTAAAAATAGGGATTACAGCTATTTGATTTTGAATTTCATGTATTCTATATTTATAAATACAGTGAGGTAATCCGCCTAAAATATAAGGATTACATCGGTTTAATTATGTATTCATGTATTCGTGAGAATGTATTTATAAAAATAGTAAGGTAAGCCGCCTAAGAAATTAGAGATTACAGGTGTTTAATAACGGAAAACGCAATATTGAATTGTATTCAATTTCACTATATTGAATTCAATTATATTCAAACAACAAAAAATCAAGAAATAGGGTGTATACTGTTCTATTCAATTCGACTGTATACATTGTATTCAATTCAACGATATTAATTATTCACTATTATACATTGTATTCAATTCACCGTATTCTATTCGACTGTATTTAAATAACAAAAAAAACTGTAATATTCGACTGTATTCAAAAAATACTGACCTTTGAAATACATATATACAGGAGAAATATAATATATTTATATAAAAATATAATGCATTTGAGTGTATTTGTACAAAATACAATGTACTTATATCATTAATGTATGTGACTCAATAGCAAAGAAGAGAAGAAAGTTCGCCGGAGAAGGCGTTTTTCGGCCAAGCAAAATATTGTATACATTGTATTAAAACTGAAAATGGAGACAAACAAAAACCCGGCCCACAAATCTTCTCCGATGACACTGCTTCAAATTTCCAAAAACTCAATCCGTAGCCATGGCCAGATCTGTTTGCCTACTCCCTCTTCGCTTCAGATCTATTCTCTTCGCTTCAGAAAGTCCACCATCGCCACCAAAAATGGCTGCTACGACGGTTGCCTTGATGGAAAATGGAGAGAGATTGAGGGAGAAGAGAGAGGATTGAGAATCTTGTTGATAGAGAGAGAAGAAGAGAGAGAAAGAACATAACTAGCATATTTCACGCCTCAATAGCAGGGTATAAAATAAATACCTACTTTTTTTTTTTTAAAATAGAAAAGGTATCTATAAGTAATAGTAATATTTTGAAATATTATTTTGGTTTATAATAAATAGTGTGTAATAGTTTGCTATATGAGCTAAAATTTTCATATTTATATGGACATAAACTTCTCATTATAAGTAAAATGAGATGTCTAAAATGAAAGTGGATCTTTACACAAATAGCCAGCTATATTCATTATTAATTTTTTCTAATCGAAGTATATGAACTATACACTGATTATGCATATACATATATTACACATAAATTATTTATATACGATACATCTATCGACTGTTTTAAATCTAAGTGGTTGGGTGGTAGTTATTTAGATTAATTCTTCCTTTTGAACTGACTAACAAAGAAGTAATTACGCATACATAATAATTTCTGGATGGTGCTTAGGTGAAGTGCATGTATCGTTTTATTGCCAGCCTTTAACCCTCTACTCTTGCGACATAGCAACCATCGTTTCCACCACAAAAAATGACAAATATAGATAGCACACTACCTGAACCACCTGACTTAAGTTCCATGCATATCGACACTCCCAATATTCCAAATCCACAGCACCCACCCCAATCGTTCAAACATACTTTGTTGAACCATAATGATTTTCATCACATACCACATATATGCCACACACACCACTCCCACATTGAAATGTTAGACGAGATAACAAATGACCCTGATCCAGATACTTTTATCCCACTCTCCATTTCAGACAAAATTCGTTTTTACACCCCATAAAAATATTATGTAATAATTAAAGTTTTTGGACGAAAGGTGAGACACCAAACCTTACGTACAAAGCTCCAAAACTTATGGCAACCTACTAAAGAACTTCCCCTTATTGACCTAGGTTCATACTTCTTTCTTATATAATTCCAAAAAGAGGAAAAATTAACTAAGGCTTTACATGAAGGACCTTGGTTTATCTTTAATCATTTCCTCTTTGTTCGCAAATAGGAACGCAAATTCATCGCTTCAGCTACACAACTCACATACTCTGCCATATGGATCCGACTTCTAGAACTACCTACAGAATTTTACGATTTTGACATACTCCAAATAGTAGGAGCAAAGGTGGGCACACTCCTTAAGATTGACACCTGCACCAGTGCCACCACTCGGGGATAATATGCACCTATATGCATTGAAGTGCCGCTAGAAAAACCTCTCAAAACTCACGTCTACATTGGTATGCACCGCCAACAAATTCTATATGAAGGTCTCAATATGCTCAGTACATTATGTGGCCGGCTTGTCCATACCACAAATCTATGCACGTACCCCACACCACTAAGCACAACAACTACCCAACTTTCAATACTCACACCCATCAACAAACATCACGGTGCTACTACTGGCACATCTCAACAGCCAACTTCAACACCATCAGCGTCAGGGCCGGCGAGTGGAAAACAGTCCAATTCCCCCAAAGACGTACGAGCAAAAGCCCCACGAAAAGAGGACAAGTACCACCGCTACCTCACAACAAATAGCACACTCCATCAGATACTCAGGTGTTCCTACTTTCCATGGCGGCTACCACACCAATGACCACAGGTAAGCTCACTAATGCTAATACCCCAAACCCTACTCAAAAAATAAAAGGAAAAGATTACACTCCCCCTCCAAAAATTTTTAACGATTCTATAATAAATTTACTACAAGATCCTGAAGACAGTGACATGCTAGATCAAAACCTGCCTCCGTTAAGCCCACCACACCACCGATCGAATACTGGGCCAGTTGAACAAATTGTCACAAGCCCAGTTACCCAAGCCAAACAAATGGCCACAACACTGGCCCAGCCACCAAATTCCACTAGCTCATCTAAGTTAGTATCCAAGTCACCTACTAAAACTTCAATTAACAAAGAGAAATTTTCATAAAGCACTATCTTTTAGTAGTAATTAGCCATTTATAGATACCATTTGCTATATTACGGATTATAGATACCTTTTATGTGGTTATAATATGTATTTGATGTATTTAAGTTATTGTATTCATGGATATAGCAGCAAAAATAGGCGTGAATCAAGGAAGTCCAGCTAATCAGTTGTTGTATTCGACTGTATTTATGGAGTGAAACATGGGATTACAGCTGAACAGATTATTGTATTCGACTGTATTCACGGCGTGAAATAGGGGATTACACTGTTTTTAAAACGGAAAGTGAATCAATTAACGTAATAGACTCCTAATATAACTCAACAAACTCAATTATAACACACAAATTTTGTGTTTTCAGTTATAAAAAGATTCTCAATCGAAAAATACCCCAAAAACATAGCAATCTTCATAGAAATTATATAAATACATCTGAATACATAAATTATATTAATTAAAAAAAAACTTACGAATACATTCATGGCATATAGCGAGACAGTGAATATAATGAAATACATAGAATACAACGAGATACATTGAAATACAATGAGAAAAAAAGACTATGAATATAATGAACTACATGGAATACAACGAGATACATTGAATTACAATGAAAAAAAAAGACAATGAATACAATGAAATACATGAAAAAATACTGAAATATATTAACAGAAAATCAAGTTGCTCAGCCCCAAACTCCATTGTCTTTGTTCAAGAACAAACCCTAATTTCCGGCGAATCCGCCGTTCACCGGAAGCCGGTAGTGAGAAACCAACCGGATTAAAAGAGCTAAGGATTTTGAAAGAATCAAAATGGGGCCATCCGGATATATGAAATAACTTCATGAACAATGTAGTTATGGCCTTGAACCAGAGTCTACTATCCACGTGCATCCATGAAGATGGGTCGATATTTGCTAGTTAAGAATCACTGCATCTATTATATGTCGGCGGCTGCTGCTGTTGGTGAGAAACCAACCGGATTAAATGTTCCATAGATTTTAAACCGACTGAAGCAGAGAGTGAACCTGCTCTGAAGTGGGCTTTGCACAAATCCGGTGGAAGGAGGAGGAGATCGGAAATCTTAATGGGATGGGGGAAGAGAATGGGGTGTATCAAAGTAGAGAGAAAAAGAAAAAAGTGTAACTGATTAACGTATTTAGTGGCTTAGGGCTAGGAGGTAAGCAAAATTAAATATTTTGCTATAAACCTTAAAATGTATCTATAGAATATAATTTTTTAAAATGGTATTTATTTAAAATAAATAAGGTGTTAACCTTTGCTATGTGAGGTAAAAATTCCATTAACAAACACGTGGTTGATCAGCCCACTCAGCAATCTCCAAATGACAACTCAGCGATTGCACCGCCCACTCCACCATTCAATGCAGTGCAAAATCTCCTTCTTCAAATACCCAACCCCAACTCACATCAAATCAACCGCACACTCTAGCCTCTCAAGTTAAGCACGCCACTGCCTCATCATCATTAATCACCTTACTTAACCCTACTTCTACAAGAAACGACCTCATTAAACTTCCAGTATCGAAGGACGACCTCCTTCACCAGCACCAACCTACTACAACACCCAATTATCCTTAACACAATCACCATGCAACCTCCGAACCAAGCTTCACAATCACTACCCATCTACATCTCCCAGTTCCCTCCAATGCAAGCTTACCCACAATCCTAGCTCGAAATGAGTCTTCAAGAACATGCATTGACATTTACGATGGAAATAAAGAATCAAGATGTGATAATCATGATTCAAAACCCGGCAGACATAGCCTAAATAGTTACGGAAGGGATGAGGTTGGGAATCGACCTTTACAACCAATATCTGTGGGCAATGCATCCACCATCAACCCTACAAAATCACCACTACCACCATTGTATCCACCAACGTTCTCCACTCCATCCATAGAGCTAGTACTCCACAGCACCCAACCAACCGACTTTCCACTCTACCCACCTCAATTACCTACTCACTCCCTTATTCCATGGATTCAACAACGAGCAGTGATAAAGATACCTTCACCACTCCATGCACAGACATCACCATACCGACCAGTTATACCTCCAACGAGTCCACTACTATCACCCCCTCACCCTTCCATCGAACTAGAAAAAATAGCATAGTTAGGTGTGGTTGCAACAATGACGGATGTATGGGTTAGAATCCGACCCCATGATAATTAACGAGGCTAATCCCGTCTTAAGCTAATTCATGATTAATTAGTGGCACGACCACTAAGAATTGACAATATTCAACCCGCATCTGGCTCGATCAGCAAGGCCATGGCCTATCCGCCACCATAAAGGCGAGATCCCGATGCGGTCACGGCCACTTATTGCCAGCTCACGAAGCCCACAGCTATAAATACCAAGAGAAGGAACCCTAGAAGAGGGGCTTCTTCTTCACCACGATAGAGAGAGAAAAAAGGGACAACGATACCCAAATTGTGGTCAAAGGCACACCATTGTAAGGCTCTGAACCTCTTCATGGAGAGGCAGACCAAACCAATATTATCAATAAAGGCTTCTAATGTTTCTCCCCCTAACTCTGAATACTTATTTTCGTCTTCTTCATTTGTTCCAACGGATTATTACGATTTGCTATGATTTTCCTGTGATTTATTTATATTGTTTTATACTCATAAGGTATGCAATAACTTTTGAGCTAAACAATTTGGCGCCGTCTGTGGGGATTTCCTATTAAAATCGCGTAGTTCTTCCCTGGACCAAAAAAAAGAAACGCCAAACTCGAAGTTGAACTCGAAGATCTCAAATCAAGATCTAAGTCCTCTCTCTCTCTCCGATCTCAGATAGTGCAAACAAAAAGAAGAAACCTCCACCCCCCTCCTAAGGGGAGGTCTCTGCAAGGCATCTCCCACAACCCTGATACGAGCTCCGGCCAGAAACCGGCACGGAAATATCTCGAGCCGAGAGTTGCCTCAAGACAGCCTATATACCCCGGTTGGGAAGACAACGGATGAGCCGCTCAAGGTCTCGAATCCAAACCGAATCTCGGCACTCAATACCCACAATATGGGACTCAGGCCATGAACCTTCGTCATCAAGATCGACAAAGTTTAACAACAGTTAAACTAGGACTCAGGCCATGAGCCTTCGTCATCAAGATCGACAAAGTTTAACAACAGTTGAACTAGGACTCAGGCCATGAACCTTCGTCATCAAGATCGACAAAGTTTAACAACAGTTAAATTGGGACTCAGGCCATAAGCCTTCGTCATCAAGATCGACAAAGTTTAACAACCGTTGAACTGGGACTCAGGCCATGAGCCTTTGTCATCAAGATCGACAAAGTTTAACAACAGTTGAACTGGGACTCAGGCCATGAGCCTTCGCCATCAAGATCGACAAAGTTCAACAACAGTTGAACTGGAAATCAAGGCTATGTGCCTTCGCCAGTAAGTTCAACTACGGTTGAACCAAGATTCAGGCTATGCGCCTTCACCAGTAAGTTCAACTACGGTTGAACCAAGATTCTGGCTATGCGTCTTCACCTGTAAGTTCAACTACGGTTGAACCGAGACTCAGGCTAAGCGCCTTCGTCGTTAAATCAAGGCCATGCGCCTTCACCAGTAAGTTCAACTACGGTCGAACCAAGATCCAGGCTATGCGCCTTCACCAGTAAGTTCAACCACGGTTGAACCAAGATTCAGGCTATGCGCCTTTGCCAGTAAGTTCAACTACGGTTGAACCAAGATTCAGGCTATGCGCCTTCACCAGTAAGTTCAACTACGGTTAAACCAAGATTCAGGCTATGCGCCTTCACCAGCAAGTTCAACCACAGTTGAACCAAGATTCAGGCTATGCGCCTTCGCCAGTAAGTTCAACTACGGTTGAACCAAGATTCAGGCTATGCACCTTCACCAGTAAGTTCAACTACGGTTAAACCAAGATTCAGGCTATGCACCTTCACCAGTAAGTTCAACTAAGGTTAAACCAAGATTCAGGCTATGCGCCTTCACCAGTAAGTTCAACCACGGTTGAACCAAGATTCAGGCTATGTGCCTTCGCCAGTAAGTTCAACTTCGGTTGAACCAAGATTCTGGCTATGCGCCTTCACCGGTAAGTTCAACTACGGTTGAACCGAGACTCAAGCTAAGAACCTTCGTCATTAAATCAAGGCTATACGCCTTCACCATTGAATCCTAATCAAGGCTATGCGCCTTCGCCAAGAGGTTCAAATACAGTTGAACCATGACTCAGGCTACGCACCTCCAAAACTGCATCAAGCCTGTGCGCTTTTGCCAGTAAGTTTAGCTACGGTCAAACCAGGACTCAGGCTACGCGCCTTCGCCATCAAACCCAACGAGTCCGACCTCGCTTGAACCATAAGGCTAGACGCCTTCGTCCTCAAATCTAACGAGTTTCAACCATAGTTGAACCAGGGCTCGGACCAAGTGCCTTCATCACTGAACTCAGCGAAACCCAACCTCCAACGAAGCGAGGCGCGGGTTAGGCGCCCACGCCCTTCAAGTAAGTACTCCCAACTCAAATTAAGATTGGGGACACGTAAAGTCCGGCCGCGGCCAAACTACAAGGCCGTGCTTCTGTCATCACGGCCGACAGTTCGACCGTGCCCGAACTGGGACTAAGGCTAAGTGCCGCCTATCGCCAAGCAACGGCTCCGACTCGCTCACCCCGAGTCGAAGAAGAAGAGTCGTTAACAATTAAAAACTAACATGCCTTCCAGAGTCGAACTTGAAGGCAAATCACCCCTTCGAGCGCATGCAAAGAAAAATCCAAGGGGGAAAAAGAAGAGATACAAAACAGATACAAGGAAAATAACGGAACGAAGATCTTATTTATCCACGAAATTAATTGCGGATCATCCCTGCTTACACCCGGCCAAGGCCGATCAATACAAGGAATAAAAAAAAAACAAGAAACACCTAAACGCTAAACGACGAACAAGACAAGAAAAAATGCATAAACATCTTTTTACTCGGTGCCGTCTGCGCCACAATCTGCACCAGCGTCATCCTCTGGCGTCGCCGCGTCAAAACCACAGTCGTCACGGGCCTCACAAGCCTTATGACGCGCCCCCTCAAAAGCGGCTTCGGTCACAACGCCAGCCTCCCACAAACGCTTATATACATCACGTTGGGCCTTGGCAAAGACCCAAAGATCTCGAGCCTGGCTGGAAGAAGCGGCTTGATCCCGTAGCCGCTGATTCTCTTCTTCTAAGGCTGTGATCCGGTCCGCCATGACCTGGGCGTCCTGCTCAAAGACACCAATCCGCTCCTCGAGACTCGCTTCTCTAAAGGCCGCAACATCCCTTTCCAATGCCCGTTGGGATTCGTGCACGCGGATAGCTTCCTTCAACGCCCCAGCCCTCGACGAGGCATCCCTCACTTGAAGCTTCAATACCGCGACTTCACCCTCCAACGCGGTCACTTTCCCGCTCCATGCCGCAGCGGCCTCCGCCGCCTTGGCCTGGCCCTGGCGCTCACACTCAGCTGCGGCCCTCTTTACCGCCTCGAGCTCCTCATCCTTCCGGCGGAGCTGCTCCTCGAGAGCACTCGTTCTGCCAAGTGTTTGCTGCATCTGAAGCTCCCGCCTCGCCAGCTCTTCGACCAAGGCCCGGCTACGGGGATCATTCCTCAAGCGCACGCGTAACTCTCGGCACTGATCTCGGTAGCGGCGATACTTCTCCAGCGCCCGCAAAAATATCCCCGAGCGGACCTTGGCTCGATGGATGCTCTCCACCTCCAACAGATAAGACTGCAAAGCAAAGACAACGATTAGAATAAAAGAAACTTAAGGCAAAGAAGAAGCGAACCGACGTAATAGTACATACCCTCAAGCCCATCATGGCTACTTCATTCATCAGTCCGACATCCGTAACGCCCCTCAACGACGCATTCTCGGCCTCCGAGCATAGCAGCTCGAACTGCGGCACCAAGCTTTCCCCTTGGAGCAATAAGTTTAATTCCGTGGGAACCTCGATGAAGCGAGATCGCCCCCCTGCGCGCACCGCAGAATTGGTGGAGCCTTCCTGGAACATACGGACGTCGTCGGGATCCAAGTTGGATTCAGACTCATCCTCACCCCCTACAGCATCTCTCCCCCCTTCAGCCGCCGGCGAGGTGGAACCTCCCGCCGCAGCCGACAAAGGGGTGCTTAACTCACCAACATTACCAACCGCTGAGGAACTACCTCCCATCTCAGCGACTGGAACCACTGACTGAGTCGCCAAAGCTACGGCACCCTCACGGCCTAAGCCAGCCAGGGCAACCCCCATTGACTGTTCGCCCTCAGGAGCGGGCGCCGCATCCGCACCCCTCTCCGCATCCGTCGGAGGGGAGTCCAGATTGATTACCACAGGAGGAGCCGGCGTGAACACAACCCTGCACCTTATCAAAGGCCTCTCCTCCTCCCCGTCTGATGACGATTCCGCCCTAGGGCGCACAACCCCCGACGGCCCCTCATCCCGAAGCGTGGCCCGTACTAGAGAAGGAACCGCTGAAGATTCAACTGATGCCGCCCTCGGTATTGAGCGCGACACAGGCATCGCAGTAAGACGAGCGATTGCACCCGATCGACGAAAGGCCAACTGAGGGGCCCTGACGCGGCGTGCCCTCCCTGATCACAAAAAAAAACAAAATTGAGGAATAGTGTCGAAATAAAGCGGAACGGAAGAAGAAGTCAATTTTTCTTACCAAGATTACGGCCATGCCTCTCCCAGAAAGACGCCCATGTGCGTATCCCTACCGTATGGGGGAGCACTGCCTCCACCCATCCGTGAATCCCAGCTAACGGAGCCGGCGGCGATTTTTCGGCTACAAAATTGACACGAGTTAATGCTTACGAGCACAAGACGTAAGGAAGGGTAAAAAAAAAAAGAGGATTCAATGGCTAAGGAACTTACGTGCATGATTCCAAGCCTCTGGGAATCCAATAGAGCACGCCACTAAATGTTCAGTCCTGATGTAGAAGAAGTGCTCGAAAGGGCGAGGTTTAACCTCATCATCCAGTATCGCAGTCAGGCCCCTCGTCCCGCGAGGGCACGTTCGAATCATGGTACCCCGAACCCTCTGGGGAGCGTAGAGGCTAAGCACATGCTGCAGCGTAATCTCCCTACCAGCCAATTCTGCGTATTTGATGAGCATTGCTAACAACTTGTAAAGAGAAGGAGTAAGCTGACCCGGGCATACCCCGTAATAATGACAGAAATCAACCACCAGCATTGGGAGCGGGAGCTTAAACCCCAACTTGAAGGGGTAGGCGTAAAAGACGCAGTATCCCCTACGGTCGGTATGGACCCTCTCCTCGCTTCTAGCGAGAATGACGTCAGCATAGCCGGGGATGACCCCCTGTCCCCGCAGTCGAGACATCCCAATCTCCCCCATTAATGGGGCTTCATCCACCTGCTCCTCCCACCATCGGCGGTGAAATCAGTCATCGGAACTCCGGGCAGAAATACTATCTCGTCAACCGATGGAGCTTCGCCGATCTCCACCAGTTCTGCACCGCCCATCGCCGGAATTGGCCCCTCGGTCACCGGTGAATTAACCGGAAGATCCGTCGGAAGAAAGTTTTGGGAAGAAAGGCCTGCCATTGTTGATACAATAAGGAGAAAGAAACGAAGTTCGGGGGACGAAGACGAAGGTGAAACAGCAGTAAGAAAATCTTCTTCAGAATCTCTCTCAGACAAGCAATAAGAATATGAAAAATAAATGCCTCAGCCTTTATTTATAGGCAATACAAGTGGCCCTCATGCATCCCAACAGCCACCATTAACTACATGACCAACCGCACGCCGGTTCAATTCCATAGGAATGTGCGTCATTATGACAGGATCCATAAAGCAGCCTTGCAATCACCCGTCGGCGTCTCGCCCTCGAAATGGTCATAACGACCTATGAATGCCGAGGAGGTGCTCCTTGCGCCCTTGAAATTTTTTGACACCGCCGAGCACGTATCAAGCGTGCCCCCATTCCCCTCGGCCGCACAATATACGACCCGACCGCCATGGTCGACGGGTATGCATCCAAAACAAACGTAAGGATCAGAGCACAATGCAGCTCGACCTCACTCGAAGTAAGTTAAAAGGTCAAGCGCCTTCGCCCAGGAGGAGAGTTCGACCTCGATCGACAGATGACTTGATAGCCCAATAACAGGATACTAATACTCTACCAGGCTAAGGGCCATCGCCAAAAAGAATTCGGCCTCGACCGAAACAACAGTCGACATCCCCATCCGTGTTTCTCAAACTACAGCCAATGGAATCCACTCATTGAGCTCGGCCAAGGCCCGACCTCAATAAGCGGAGGGACTAACTGTATGGGTCAGAATCCGACCCCGCGATAATTAACGAGGCTAATCCCGTCTTAAGCTAATTCATGATTAATTAGTGGCACGACCACTCAGAATTGACGATATTCAACCCGCATCTGGCTCGATCAGCAAGGCCATGGCCTATCCGCCACCATAAAGGCGAGGTCCCGACGCGATCACGGCCACTTATTGCCAGCTCACGAAGCCCACAGCTATAAATACCAAGAGAGGGAACCCTAGAAGGGGGGCTTCTTCTTCACCACGATAGAGAGAGAAAAAAGGGACAACAATACCCAAATTGTGGTCAAAAGGCACACCATTGTAAGGCTCTGAACCTCTTCATGGAGAGGCAGACCAAACCAATATTATCAATGAAGGCTTCTAATGTTTCTCCCCCTAACTCTGAATACTTATTTTCGTCTTCTTCATTTGTTCCAACGGATTATTACGATTTGCTATGATTTTCCCGTGATTTATTTATATTGTTTTATACTCATAAGGTATGTAATAACTTTTGAGCTAAACAACGGATATAAGGGAAACACGACCCATCCTATGTTGCTCGACGGGAACATGTATTACAACCTCAAAGAACAGTACAAAAGAAAAGTAGTAATAATCTGCCCACAGGAGCTAAAAAGTTATTCCCTAAATAAAAGGCCAACAACCAATCCAGAGGTGAGAAAATATGGGATAGTGATGATTCCATCGATGATCCAGCTGACGGCACAACAGAGAGAGGTGACAAAAAACCTTCTATCGCGTCAAACATGCAGTACAACTATGCACTTCATCATATGGAATTGCCGGGGAGCTCAATCCTCAAACTTTCGCAGGAACTTTCGATCACTTCTCAACTATCACAACCCAGCACTAGTGGCACTACTGGAAACTCACCTACAGGATCACACCAGCCTACGTGATAATTTTGGATTTAACACCATGGAGCAAGCACTGTAGAAGGCCAGTCAGGTGGAATCGCCTTACTATGGCATAATGAACTTCTTAAGCTGGACCAGGTGGGCGTTACACACCAGGAAATACACCCCATCGTCCAGGTACCTCCCAACCCTAATACTTGGTTATTTTCCACTATATATGCAAAAAATAATGTACATGCACGTAACATTCTTTGGGAAAACATGCAAGTAATTCATGATACCATACAACTTCCTTGGTTAGTGGGTGGTGATTTTAATGAAATAGTAAGAGCTTCCGAAAAGTTTGGTGGAAATTCAATTAATAATAAAAGATGTGATAAATTCTTACGTTGTCTAAATCATTGTGAATTAATTGACCTTAGGCTATGGAGGTAGCAAATACACTTGATCGAATAAACGCATGTTTAATCAAAGAATCCTAAAAAATTAGATAGATGTATGGAAAATTATGAATGGCTTAGTAAATTCCCGGATGCTTAGATACAATATTTACTTAGAACACATTCCTACCATTGCCCGTTATTAATTGACCTCCATAAAAATTTTAAGCGAAACACAATATTTAGATTTGAAATAATTTGGACTTCACACCCTCAATTCACCTCCCTTATTCTTACAAATTGGACCCCTAATAAGATACTTTAATTCCATTGAGGACTTTACTGAAGATATCCAGGAATGGAACAAATCAATATTTGGGAACAAATTTAAGGAAAAAAAAAATATTTAGAATAAACGGTATACAATAATATCCTAAATACCATACAAGCACCTTTTTATATTATTTAGAAATTGACCTTATAAACAAATAAACGAAATACTTCGCCTCGAAGAGGACTTCTGGAAATTAAAATCACGCATAGTTGGTTACAAGATGGAGATGCGAACACAAAATTCTTTCACTTATCAACCATCCAACGAAGAAGGCATAATCGCATCACTACCCTAAAAGGCTCAGCAGGTAATTGGATTTTTGACCAATCAAAAGTAAACGAAATGGTAGAGTCTTATTATCAAAAGCTTTTTACAACAATTCACACTTACTCCTCCAACTCCTACACAGTAATCCCTTACAATCTACTAAATACTAATGATCATCAATCCCTTGATAGATAATTAACTACGAAAGAAATTCAAATCGCTCTAAACTCTTTTAAACCTTTCAAGGCACCAGGACCTGATGGTTTATATCCATATATTTACAAAAAATATTGGACGTATACTGTCTCTTCAATAATTTCTTTTTGCCACGAAGTTGTCACTTCAAAATACATTCCTCCAATAGTAAACAAATATATTTATGTCTCATTCCAAAAATTTGCATCCATCCTCAATTACTCAATATCGACCGATTAGCTTTTGTAACACTATTATAAACTAATTACAAAAATTATAGCAAACAAATTAAAGCCTCTATTTGCATAAGATTATTAGTCCTGAGCAATCTGCCTTTCTCCAAAATCGTTTTGCCTCAGATAATGCAATCATAGTGCAGGAAATCCTCAACCATTTTTGATATAAAAAAGGCAAACAAGAAAACTTTGTCCTCAAATTAGATCTAGAAAAAGTCTTTGATCAAATGGAATGGGCATTCATTAAAGACACATTACATTTCTTTAACTTTCCAACCCCTATTATCACTCTCATTATGTCATGCATCACGACTTCCTCCATCTCTATTCTATTAAACGGACACCCAACTGAATTTTTCACACCCACCAAGGGACTGCGTCAAGGTGATCCACTTTCCCCTTACATATTTATTTTATGCATGGAACGCTTATCACGCCAAATCCACACAGCAGTTGATTATAAACAATGATTTCCTGTACAATTCTCACGTCGAGGACCCTCTATGTCTCACTTATTATTTGCAGATGATATAACTCTGACATCACGACTCACAACTAAAAGTATTCATACTATTATTGATATTCTCAACACTTTTACATACCACTCAGGACAAAACATTAGTTATGACAAATCAAAGTTATTCTTCTATAAAAATACAACTTATATGGATAAGCAACTTGTCCTCACTTCTTTTGGTATGCGCGAAGGAGTCAAATTTAAAAAATATTAGGCTTTTCTTTATTTACTCAAAGACCGGTCCAAAGCGATTACCAATTTATTCTTGATAACTTTAAAGCAAGGCTCACAGGATGAAAAATTAATATGCTTAGTATGGAAGGAATAGGTACTTTAATTAAGTACACATTGAAAGCACTTCGAACACATTTTATGCAAATTATACAACTGCCCCGCAACATCATACCATCAATGGAAAAATACCAAAAAAATTTCCTATGGGGCTCAACTCAAGACAAAAGAAGCTTTACCTCATTAAATGGAATACCATCCAACAACCTAAGGAAAATGGGGTATTGGGCATCCACAATTTATCTATAAAAAATAATGCTCTACTAGGTGCACGGCATGGAGACTATTCACATCTCCAAAATTCCTATGGGATTCTACGCTCTTCAACAAATACTCCTTGCAAGCTAACCATCAATAACTTTCGAATATCTGGAAAGCTGTGAACTTAGGATGGCAACTTTGCCAACGCGGAATAGTATGGCATGTTGCAAATGGCCAACACATTCGATTCTGGACGGAACCTTGGCTTGGGCCAAATATCATATTGCGAAATCAAATTGAAGGCCCATTACCACATAATGACCAAAACTAAACACTAACACATTACTTAACATACCAAATGATTAACATCAATGATTTACCCTTTGAATTACCATTCAATATAGTAAACACATTACGTAACATTTATGTACAACCGCTCCATAATCCACAAGCCTATGATAAATTTATCTAGGGGCTAACTCCTAATGGAAAATTTACTGTCAAATTCCTGTATAATAGTTTACAAACAAATCAAGAAATTACCAACTTTAAATGGATATGGGCTTTAACATTACCACCAAAAATTAAATATTTTGTATGGTTAATTGGGCACAATCGTCTCCCAACAACCTCCTATCTATATAGACTCAACAATACTACATCACCAATATGTCTTATTTGCCAACAACACAAAGAAACAATTGCCTATATGTAACGACCCGGCCGGTCGTTTTGAGAATATCAAGCTCCGTTCGGCGGCGTAAGGTATAGAACAGCTTCATAATATGAGTATAGAATTGCGTGTATGGCTGAATTCAGTTAACGGATAATTCAGAGTCGGATTGGGAGAAAAAATCTAGTTTTGGAAGCTTAAGCGGTGAGAATTTGACCAGAATTGGACTTTGGAGTAAACGGCTCCAGAATGGATTTTGGATGATCTTAACAGCTTCATATGGTAATTTTGGACTCAGGCACGCGTCCGGATTTGGATTTGGAGGTCCGTAGTGTAATTTGAGGCGAATCGGTAAAAGTTGGAAAAGTTAAAGTTTGGAAAATGAAGAAGTTTGATCCATAGTTGACTTTTGTGCTATCGGGGTCGGAATGCGATTCCGAGAGTTGTAACAACTCCGTCTTCTCATTTCGGACTTGTCTGCAAAATTTGGCGTCATTCCGGGTGATTTGAGTGGTTTTGGCATGAGTTTTCAAAATTGGAAGATTTAGAAGTTCATAGTTCGATTCATGGCGCGATTTGCATTTTCGGTGTTGTTTGATATGATTTGAGACCTCGAGCGAGTCTATGGTAGGTTATATGACTGGTTGATGTGTTTGTCCCGTGGGCCTCGGGTGTGATTCGGACTAGGTTCAGATGTTTTTGCATAGTTCTAACAGGTCTAGTTCTGGTGTTTTTGCACCTGCGACCTTGGAGTGTAGGTGCGGCTCCGCTTCTGCGTGAGCCAGACCGCTCCTACGGTCATGGAGGCTTGGGAGCTAGCTCGCTTCTCTGAGTTCTGGAACGCAGGTGCACAACCACTTTTGCGGTTGGTGCAACGCATTTGCGAAGGAGCCCCACTTCTGTGCTCCTGTTATTGCTTATGCGGCGCTGCTGATGCGGCTAATTGTCCACAGATGCGGACCTAGGCCGGTAAGTGGAGATCGTAAATGCGAACGTCTGCCCGCAAATGCGGTAGCGCAGATGCGCATAAGCATCCGCAGATGCGGAAGTGCTGGGCAGAATCCTTTATATCGAGGGTTCGACCATTTTCTTCATATTTTGAGCTTTGAACTTCGGATTTGGGAGCTTTTTTTGGGATTTTGCAAGCAAATCGATTGGGTAAGTGTTCTTCACCTAGAATCTAATATATTCCATGATGTAGTCTTCATTTTTATCTTTTAATTTGTGTTTTGGGTTGGGGAAAGTGTTGGTTTTTGAAGAAAATTCCTAAAATGAAAAATTATGATTTGAGGCACCAAATGTTATCGGAATTTGATAAATTTTGTATGGTTCAACTCATATTGGAATGGGTATTCGGATTTTTGTAAAATTTGATGGGTTTCGAGGTGCGGGCTCGGGGGTTGACTTTTGGACTGATTTTTGGATTTTGTTAAAGATTGAGACTTTATGATCCGGAATAGTCTCTTATGTGTTTTATTTGTGATTTGAAGTTATTTTGGTTTAATTTGAGCCGTCCGGAGGTCTTTTCACCCGAGAAGTGCATTTTAGAGTATCAGTCTGTCGTCGTTGAGGTAAGTATCTTGCCTAACCTTGTATAGGGGACTTCCCCTTAGGATTTAAGTCTTCTGTGTTGATTGTAGTTCGTGTACGCGAGGTGACGAGTGCGTATTCGGACTTATTTGTGGGGAATTGGCCTTTTAGGGTTCTTAGGTTCTTATATTCACTATGTATGGACTTATTCTTGATATGACTGAGTTCCTGCTTATTAGTTTCGTCTCTGCATGCTTAATTAGAATTAATTGCTTCATGATTTACTCCTATTGCCTAATTGTCATCCTATTTGATTTAACTGAAGAATTTGGTCTCTCCTATTGTCATGCTACCTTTTCATAACTACCTGTGTTATTTGAGATCTATTATCATCCGTCCTATAATTATCTAGTCTTAAGTGAAGCTAAGATCACTTTTCCTCAACTAAATTGTCGAATATCCTCGTAACTTCCAACCTTAAAAGGAGTTTAGATAACCTATATCTTGTTGACTTGCCTTTATTTGGGATTACTGCACTCGTGTTGATTTCCTTGTTTTTGACTTGTATATTGTGGGATCGTTACTACATGTTAGGTTTCCCTTTTTTGTTGAACTGTTCCCTTTAAGCCTTTTATTTTCTTTATTGTGGATATTCCTTGTGAACTGGTTCTATCGTTTCCTTGTGATTTAAAGTTTTGGAGTGGATTCACTCGTTATACTTTGTATTAGTGTCATTGTTGTTGTTGTACTGGTTGTGTTGGTGCACGAGGTTTCTGTCATGCGGTTGTTGTTATAGAGTTGCACGAGGTTTCTGTCGTGCGATTGTTGTTATGGGGTTGCACGAGGTTTCTACCGTGCTATTGTTACTATTGATATATTGCACATGCGGCGTGATAAGGCGGAAATATATATGTTTATATGTGGGTTGCGCATGTGGCAAGACAAGGTGGGAACATTATGATGCACGTGTGGCGAAACAAGGCGGGCACTTATTATGTTATTATCGCACACGTGGCGAGACAAGGTGGGCTATGTCAAGGATTGATTGTGATGCTTTTTGATGTCCTGAGGGCATTCTTGTTGTTGATGTTATGTTATGGTATGTTTACCTGTATGAGTTTTACCTCGTGAAAGTTGTGAGAAGACCCCTTATGTGTTGTTCGTCCTTTTCCTTACGCTATTAGCTGGGATAATCTATGTTAGAACACTTGCACAAGTATACATGTAGTTAAACATTCCTATTGGTTAAGAAGCTCTCCTGATATTGTTGAATATAGATGTACACCCTCGCTTGCTTGTCATATATGTGAGAGTGGTTCTAGTTAGTCAGTGGGTCAGTATGATCATGAGGTGTGATGAGGGCACAGGATGCCAAGTGTTAGGGTTCAGGTATTCAGACTCGTGAGCGGTAATTCTGTTCGAGGTTCGGAACTCGTGGAGTTGTTGGCTAAGACTTGGTGTGAAAACTGTCGTAGTTTCTAAGTTATTACTTGCCTTCACTTCAATTGTGATCTAGGATTTTGGTTTGTGTTTCTGCTCGCTCGATTATGTCATTATTACGGTGTTTCCGTTGTCACTTGCTGTTTTCTTCCATATTGTGATTGTTGTATTGTTAACCATATCGTGTAGCCTTTATATATACATCATGTTCCGTTGTTCCTATGCTTTTATTTGTACAGTTTATATTGGACTACTAGGTGTCTTGACTGTTCCTCGTCACTACTCCACCGAGGTTAGTCTTGATACTTATTGGGCACGCTGTGGTGTGCTCATGCTACTCTTCTGCACATTTTTTTTGTGCAGACCCAGGTATTGTTCGTTTGTAGCTGTGCGGGCCGTTACTGAGGAGACTCAAGGTAAACCTGTTGCTGCGTTCGCAGACTACGGAGTCACCTCCCTATTTTATATTCACACTGTTGTACTTACCATACAGTTGTTTTAGAAGTCCTAGCGAAATTATGTAGAGCTTACGACTTGTACTACCGGTTTTGGGGTTGTAAAGTTTGAAGAGATTTTTATTTCAAATTTATTAGATGTCATTTAAATGTTGTTGTAGTTTCATTTAATATTATGCTTACCTAGTCCTTAAGACTAGGTGCCATCACGAACCCAACAGAGGGGAAATTGGGTCGTGACAAGTTGGTATCAGAGCTCTAAGTTCATAGGTGCTACGAGTTATAAGCGAGTTTAGTAGAGTCTTGCGGATCGGCATGGAGACGTCTGTACTTATCTTCGAGAGGCTACGGAACTATTAGGACGATCTCACTTCTTTCATTCCTATCGTGCGAGTTTATTGATCTTGGTGTTTGAACTTTTATCATTCCATTCTCTCACAGATGGTGAGGACACGCGCTGCAGTTACCGACAAAGCTGCTCCCGGAGCAGGGGTCGCTAGAGGCAGAGGCAGAGGCCGACGAGGAGTACGTGCCACAGCTAGAGCACCTACCAGAGCAGCTGTTGAGGAGCCACCAGTAGCTCCAGTTGGGGGGCAGGTACCGGAGGCGCCTGTTGTTACCCCAGGACTTCAGGAGACCTTAGCACAGTTCCTGAGCATGTTTGGTACATTGGCTCAGGCGGGGTTGATTCCGATTGCACCAGCTACTTCACCGACTGGGGGAGAGACTCAGACTCCCGCCGCCCACACCCCAGAGCAGCGAGTTCATGTTGGTCAGGTTCCAGGCGTCATGAAGGCACCGCCTGTAGTTCCAGTTCAGCCAGTAGTTAGGGCAGCAGCATCTGAAGAACATCAGCTTAGACTTGCAAGGTTCAAGAAATACGACCCTCCTACATTGAGTGGTTTGGCTTCAGAGAGTGCACAGGGTTTTCTGGAGGAGTGCCATCGCATTCTCCGCACTATGGGTATTGTTGAGTCGAGTGGAGTTGCTTTTGCTATGTTCCAGCTTAGGGGAGCGGCTTATCAGTGGTGGCGGGCATATGAGTTGGGTAGCTCGGCCGAGTCAGTTTCACTTACATGGGTTCAGTTTTCAGAGATGTTCCTGAGAGAGTTCGTACCTCAGTCCCTTCGGGATGCATGGCGCGCGGAGTTTGAGCGGTTGCTCCAGGGCACTATGTCAGTATCAGAGTACGCCATCAGATTTAGTGATTTGGCCAGACATGCACCGACCTTGGTTTCTACTGTTCGGGAGAAAGTTCGCCGGTTTATTGAGGGACTTCACTCCAGTATCAGAACTAGCATGGCCTGGGAGTTGGAGATAGGTATTTCGTATCAGCAGACCGTGAGTATTGCTAGGAGGGTGGAGGGCATGCTGGCTCGAGAACAAGAGGAGAGAGAGGTCAGGCGGGGTCATGAGAGAGAGGACAGACGAGTTCAGGAGAGGGAGTGCAGGGAGGCGAGGGAGCCTCGTAGACTGGGGAGATCTACTGGTCCTTATTATGGAGGCAGGGTGCGACATGGCAAAGGTTTTGTGGGTCAGCCAGTTCAGTTTGCGCTTCAGGCTTCGCACGGTGATTCAGATGTTCATGGGTCTTGGAGTACTCGTACTGCACAGTTCCCACAGCCTCGTCAGCAGAGAGGTTGCTTTGAGTATGGAGATACTAGCCATAGTAGGTGTCTTGACTGTTCCTCGTCACTACTCCACCGAGGTTAGTCTTGATACTTACAGGACACCGTTGTGGTGTGCTCATGCTACTCTTCTGCATATTTTTTTGTGCAGACCTAGGTATTGTTCGTTTGTAGCTGTGCGGGCCGTTGCTGAGGAGACTCAAGGTAAACCTGCTGCTGCGTTCGCAGGCTTCGGAGTCACCTCCCTATTTTATATTTACACTGTTGTACTTATTTCCATACAGTTGTGTTTAGAAGTCCTAGCGAAACTCTATAGAGTTTATGACTTGTATTACCGGTTTTAGGGTTGTAAAGTTTGAACAGATTTTTATTTCAAATTTATAAGATGTCATTTAAATGTTGTTGTAGTTTCATTTAATATTAGGCTTACCTAGTCCTTAAGACTAGGTGCAATCACGAAACCCAACGGAGGAGAAATTGGGTCGTGACACTATATATTATTCAACTGCCCAAACGCCATATCCATATGGTACACTCTGGGAATCACGAATAATTTTCATACATTTGGAAATAACAACGTCTCACCAATACATGACATTCACGCCCTCATCAATTCTACTACACAAGTACCAACACACACCCAGTCCAAAAACTCATCCCTTTTACACTTTGGCACATCTGGAACTGCTGCAATAGGAAAATATCCCAACACATTGACATACAACACTCGCTTCAACAAATATTATCTCCTGCCACTGAATATTACTATCTAATCCAACAAAAATCTCCACAGACACAAATAAGGAATTTGTACATCAAATGGGAACCACCTACCGCCGACACAATTAAACTTAATACAGACGGCTCCTCCAATGCAACACCTCCTGGCTATGGGATAGGAGGGGTATTCAGAAACTCCAAAGGCAACTGGATTCTAGGGTTTACTGGAAGCAGACCCACATGAGAACCTACTACAATGGAACTCTGCGTATTACTCTGAGGCTTACACATTGCATGGCAACATAAACTATTAACACTGGAGATCAATGTCGACTCTACTGAGGTAATTTTTATGTTACAAACGATAACATGCACCACTCATCACTACTGTCTGAATGCAAATACTTGCTACGTCAGCTGGGTAGCCCGCACATCATGTATACATACAGGGAGCAGAGCAGCGTTGCTGGTAGCTTAGCAAAATATGGAGCATCTATGGATTTAGGAGCAAATATGCATCTACTACTGGAGCCACCAACCTTTTTGCAAAAATAATAAAGTGCAGACCAACAAGACACTGTCTACTTAAGGAAAACCTCTACTTCAGCCCAGAATGCTCCTCTTACTTTTTGTTTAGATGAACCATTTACTGAATGTATTATTGTGGAACTAGATAGACATCAACATAACAACTTCCCTACATGCTCTTTTTATAATACAGGGAACAATACTGTCAACGCTCCTTTTAATGTAACTTGTTTTTAATATAAAGTATTTCGTCGGTTGACCAAAAAAAAAAAAGGATACCCACGGGCCACGGGAATGTTTCGTAGCTAGCTCAGTTTCACTGTCTTCTTCTTTCTTTTTTCTCTTCTTGACCTTCTAACTTTTTTTGTTACGGAATGAAATCGTGAATACTGGGAAAGAACGAGATAGAAGAAGGAATAGTTTTTGTCATTTGTGGAAATGTGGTATGAGTTGCAACAACTAACTACAAGAACTTAAGTCCAAACTTATATCTATCTATTTGGTTATTATATACTTTTGGAGATATTTTATTTCTTAAGGAAATTGTGCCAACTCCTACTTGAGTAATTCTGCTAGAGATCTAATTGAAATAAGATAAATTAAAAAAATTACTTCTTATATTTCATTTCATCCAATTTTTAATATATTTCCTATAAATCATTTTAAATCTAGTTTTTATTTTTTAAAATAAAAAGTTAAATTTCCTGGGGCTTACCACCGCCTCACGATACATAAATGTCTTGCTCATTGCCCGCCGTTTAAAACACGTGCCAAGTGTTACACCCAAATTGCAATATTACCTAAGAATCTGTGAATTGTAAATCAAATGTAGTTTTACAATCATTTACGGTTTTGTAAGTGTTACATCATTGTTTATTGCAACAATTCTATTTATTTTTTTAAAATTTAGTTATATATATGTAATAAAAACTATAGACCATTTTGATTTCCACCGTTAATTTGATCACTGGTCATGCTTATTCCATATGAATTACTACTGAGAAGCATATTATGTCCATCATCCTAGTAATTACACCAAAGATAACACAGTCCCTATATATTTGTGGTTCGTGAAGAACAACAATCGAACCAATTTTGTCTAATATTGAGATTATTTTTTCCCTTCGTAGAAATGACATCAAGTAGTGACTCTAACGGGCTGCTATTTAGGAATTAGCTAATGTGTCCTGAATTTTAGTTTTTCGGTTTAATTTTTCGGGACACAAATATCCTGAATTGTCGTGAAATTAAAATTTTTAGTTCAAAATTTCAGGACAAATAAGTATTGGCCTAACCCTAAATAATATCCCTAAGAATGATTGTTTGTGCACTTCTCCACTTCCTTCCTTATCCAAGTGGGGCCTGCGGAACTTATCTATTGGAAACACGAAAGTGAATACATGTATATAGTTAGAAAAAGTAAATAATGAATATAATCGGCTATTTTTGTAGAAATCCCAATATTTTCATAATATTTCTATGAAAATATTGTATGTGAATGCAGGTCACTCCTAACAGCGCTGGGGCATCCTCAAGTAATCATAGCTACAGAGAGGACAATAGGGTGGCGGACAAGCTGGCCAAGGAGGTAGGGAAGATGATAGAAACAACAACAAACTTTTTGGTAGTTCTTCTGGTGATTATCAATGAAGCAATATGAACAAATATCCTAGGAACTATTTTTGAAAAAAATAAGAGGTTATAATATTTGTAATGTAGCGATAGACTACTCGCTTTTTGTGGATGTTAGTATCTCTCCACATACTCGTACTTGATATTTACAATCTTTTGTATCCAATACATATTCATGACAAAATCAATGAAACACAATTTGCTAGAGGACATATTCTAACATTCTTGGGGTCCTTTTATTTAAATATTCATCCTTTTTAGAAAGATTTTTCATTAGCTGCCTAAGTCATATACTCCCTCCGTCCAAATTTATTTGTCCAATATTCGCTTATAAATTAAGAAACAATAAATAATATGATAATTTTATTATATCACCCTTATTTATTATATATTAAAAAATGAAATGAAAATAAGTAGTATAATACTTAATAAGATGGGTAAATAGATATAAAATAGAAAATTATCTATTAATTTTCCAAACTGAACGATTGTACTTGCAGTCAATCTAGAACTATTTTTCACTATCTTCAAGAATGTCACTAAATGGTACAAAACGTAGTAAACTGTACACAGTTGTACGTTATCGTGATGAACAATACTTTAACAGAATCTCAAGTCTGCTGCCATTAGAACTTATTATTATAACTACATGTATTAATTTAATACGAATGAAAGAAAAACATTATAACACAAGCCTCGAATATCAATTCAATATGGGGAGAACTGCTAGGAAATAAAATAAGGAGAAAAAGACACAGAAATCGTAACAACAAATTCTTAGAGAGATTCAATGAGTGGATTCTTTTAAAATATGATTGGCACAACGAGATAATAATATTTCTTTTGAGCTTTTGTTTATCAGTTATATTAATTTTCATCGATCCTTGTTGAGTAGTACCACACAAATTTAAGACACAATATGCCGTTAGGAAATTGCAGATATACTTCTTAACTTGTTGTAGAGGAAACAAAACGAAAAATAGGACATTAAATCTTTGTTAAGCATCTGATTATCCAATATGTTTTCTCAGCCTTACTTGACTAATCTAAGTAAACAAATAAAGACTAATCAAAGGAGAAAGTTATCTTGATATATTAAAAGGCATTGTGGTATACTAATATGTGGTTTAAATTCTAATTAACGGAAAATTATTGAAACGGGAATCAAAATTTCAAGGAGTATGGGGAACCCATCTGTGTGCTTAGAAATTCCAAGATAGTCAATCAACAAAATCAAAATCTCAACATCTATTTTGTTAAGAATATATTGAATATTAATTAGAAAAGTTATATAGTACTTAGATCAAACATAATCATGAAAAGAAAAGAAAACCTTCCAAAGTGTGTTTAAATATGGGAATCTTACATAAATGTCCCAAAAAAGTCCAAATTTACCAACCTCTGGTCATTAGTCATAAACTTACCAAAACTAGCCAAGCACATATAAAAATTAAAAACCCAAAGAAATAAGGTTCTTTCTCTCCAAGAATCACACACAAAGATCTCCTTCCATATTTTTAAGCGTGATTAGCAACATTAAATGCAAGATGGAAAGAAAATTCCATAGATGAGGTAGTAAATAAGGTGGTGAAATACAAAAAAATATACATACAAGATTCCAAAAATCTAAGCGAAAAAGGATTTTTTTTTCAATGGGTATGGTTGAGATTCATTGAAAACGTAACATATAGACGAGTCAATATAGATTGGAGGTGATTTGGACTGAATTGGTATCAAAATTCGTAGTTAAAATCGAGTTCAAAAAGTTCTTCTACGATGTATCAGGCATGCATGTATCTCACATGCAGGTATACATGGATATACATGTGATACACTTTTGCTACAAATATGATACACAAGTGATACGGTCATTTTTTCATGTTCATCTTCTACTTCGAATTACCACCTCAAAACTCGACCAAATCATCCCAAAAGTAAGATTCCAGCTCCTTAAGATGTACCCGATATTCTAATAACACTCACTCAAAAGAAAATAAAAATTGACTTTTTTTTGCTACAAATAGCTAATTAGCTAACATTAGTAATATTTTATGAACTGGTCAATTTTTGTAATAAACTACTTATAAATGGACATAACTGGTATTTTTCCGAAAATATTGGCCTCTCTATATGTTTGAAGAACTCATAGAAATATTTCAAACTCACACTATTAAAATTTCTCACATTAGATGAAGTGAATGAGTTATTGTCTTCCCCTTGTTATGCAGAAAGATCTTAAGTAGAGGTCTATATACGTAATTTACGAGGTCGTTTAATTTAATTATTACACTTGAACGAGGAAGGCGACAGGAACATTGTATTGGTTGATTTGGAACTCTCCGAGAGTTGTAGTAATTTAGGTATTGTAGGCCGATTAGAGTAGATGAGGTTGAGGGGGGTAAGATGAGCAGGGGCAAAAAGTGGCCGGGCCGGATGAAATCTCGGTGGAGTTTTGAAAGAGTGCGGGCAGGGCGGGCTTGGAGTGGCTCACTAGGTTATTTAATGTCATATTTCAAACGAAAAAGATGCCCGAAGAGTGGAGATGGAGCACGATGGTTCCTCTATACAAGAACAAGGGTGATATCCAAAAATTGCAATAACTATCGGGGTATCAAGCTGCTTAGCCATAAAATGAAAGTTTGGAAGAGAGTGGTGGAGCTAAGGGTGAGGAGGAGTATGTCTATTTTGGAGAACCAATTCGGCTTTATGTCCGGGCGTTCGATTGCAGAAGCCATTTACCTTGTTAGGAGACTGATGGAGCAATATAGGAGAGGAAGAGGGACTTGTATATGGTGTTCATCGACTTAGAAAATGAGTACATTAAAGTTCCGAGGGAGGTTTTGTGGAGATGTTTAGAGGCTAGAGGTGTACCTGTTGTCTACATTATGGCGATTAAGGACATGTATAATGGAGCGAATACCTAGGCAAGGACAGTGAGAGGGAACTCAGACCATTTTTCGGTCATGATAGGGATGCACCAGGGGTCGGCACTCAGCCCTTTTTTGTTTGCCCTGTCGATGATTGTACTGATGCGCTGCATCCAAGGGGAGGTGTCCTGGTGCATGTTATTTGCAGACGATATTATATTGATTAATAAGATGCGAGGCGGGATGAACGCGAGGTTAGAGGTGTGGAGGCAGACCCAGGAGTCTAAATGTTTCAAGTTGAGCAGGACTAAGACAGAATACTTGGAGTGTAAGTTGAGACTTAAAGAGGGGAAAGGGAAGTGAGGCTGGACTCGCAGGTCATCCCTAGGAGAGAGTTTTAAGTACATTTGGTCTATTATATAGGGGGGATGGGGAGATTGATGAAGATGTCATACATCTTATTGGCGGAATAGATGAAATAAAGACTCGCTTCGGGTGTTTTGTGCGACAAGAAGGTGCCACCAAAACTTAAAGGTAAGTTATACAGAGTAGTGGTCAGACTAACTATGTTGTATGGGCCGAGTATTGGCTAGTCAAGAGCGCCCACGTCCAGAAGATGAAGGTAACAGAGATGAGAACGTTGATCTGGATATGCAGGCATACTAGGTTAGATAACATTAAAAATGAGGTTATTCGCGACAAAGTGAATGTGGCTCCTATTGAGGACAAGATGGGAGGAGTGAGACTTAGATGGTTTGGACATATGAGAAGGAGCAACACAGTCACGGTGAGGAGGTGTGAGAGGTTGACATTGGAGGGTTTAAGAAGAGGTAAAGGTAGGCTGAAGAAGAAGTGAGATAAGATGATTAGGCAAGACATGGCGAAGCATTAACTGACTGAGGACATGACCCTTGATAGGAAGGCATGGTGGTCGAGGATTATAGTAGTAGGGTAGATGGTCTAGATTGTTACCGATAGCATTAGTATGTATTCTCACATTCTGTTGGTCTTAGGTTTCTATTACTACTTGTCATTTCTTTCATTTTGGTCTTCTTAATATTTTATTGTTTTTTTATGTTACTTTTACACGGCTTCTCAGTGCCGTCCCTTCTTGTCTGTCTTTTCATTAATCGAATGTCTATTGGAAACAGTCTTTCTATTTTCACAAGGTAAGAGTAAATTCTAGGTATATTGTTGTTGTACTTGAAGTTATATAATAGTCCTAAACCCATTTGCAGTTAGTTACCAACAACCTTTTTTTAAAAAAAATTCGCCCTTTCCGTTTATGGTAATACCGACAACTGTAAAAAACTGAAAGAAACGCCTTGTGGCCTCATGGATGCTGCCATTGATACCTTGTTGACGGAGCTTCAGAAGCTGTGTACGGTAACTAATTATGTGTTGTCCTTGATATCATCCCTAAGTGTTTCCGAAGATACAAACAATGCAATGTTTTTGCTTATTTATTCCATGAAGTTTCATACTTCATTCCTCCTCCCACTCTCTCTTCTTCGTCTTCTCCACACCTTCTCGAAGTCACGAGGGTAAGCCATTTTTTTCCTATACTCTGCATGCAATCGAAATCCCCTGTTTCAATATTTTAAAGTAATGTTTGTGTTAATTTGCGAACAAAGTTCCACATCGTTAGTTGAAAAGATTGGGAAGCCTACATATAAGGTGTAGGGATCTCTTAATAGTGTGAGGCCTTATGAGAAAAAACCGTGAAGGCTTGCCCCAATGCGAACACTATCACATGTTAAGCTAAAAATAGCACGGTCTAGCCAGTTTTCGGACCGGTTATTATACTGGACCGGTATACTTTGCTGGAACTCCATCATATTATGCTGGAGTTGTTTTCGCTCAAATTTATCTTTACATGAAAAGTGGCTAAATTTCGATTACTTTTAAAACTGGACTATTTTTGAACGACCATTTGTAAATCTGGCTATTTTTAAATTTCTCCCCATGTTAAGGGTATATTCGGGCTGGTTAAGTCCACAATTTGTATTTTAAGAAAGATTTAAGTTACAAACACAACATTAGAGATTTTTTATACTACCAATCTAGTTTAAATGTGATAGTGCGTTGTTACCAGTCTAGTTTAAATGTGATAGTGCGTTGTTACCATTTTTATCTGGTTACTAAGTACTCCCTCCGTTCTAGTTTATGTGAACCTATTTTTTTTTTGGTCCGTTCCAAAAAGAATGACCCCTTTCTAAATTTGGAAGCAATTTAACTTAAACTTCCAATTCTACCCTTAATGAGAAGCTTTTATAACCACACAAATACTCTGGACCCCTTTGTTACTCATTTAGGACCACAAATTCAAAAAGTCTTCATTTTTTCTTAAACTTTGTGCAAGTCAAACAGGTTCCACTTAAATTGGAACGGAGGGAGTATATGTTTATCAAAAAAAATTTAGCTGCAATTACCTTTTAAACGACTTGACCGTCGAGATACTTATTATATTGTTTGTGCTATGGAGTCTTGATATTATTTGTTATGAAATGCATTTTCATCAAAAAGTGCTAGAATTTGATGCCTTTAGAATTTTGAGCTACAACAAATTTGTGTATTTTTTAAGGCATTCTCTCAAGAATAAAAAGCAATCACACATAACTTTTTGTAGTAAGCATAGATTGGTAATCTACGAAACATGATAAATGACCTGTTACAACATGTAAAACTACACCTGATAGTGTGTGTCGATATTGTCTTCTTTACCATTCATGTTCCTCAACATCTTGCAAGTTTTCTGTGAAAAATGATTCAACGGAACATTTTTCGAATGTAGATCTTTTACCAATTGTTGGCTGGGGGTCCGAGCAAGTGAGCTACAATGGGCACAGAAAACACAACCACTACTCTTGAGGCTATCAACAATGAGACTGTTGATCTGGTAAAATTTAGTTTTAAGTCTTACAAATCAATGAATTGTACTAAATCTTGTGATATATGGACTGCAGTGCAAGTAAAAGTTCAGAGAAATATGAGGCAGACTAATATATTATGGCTAACTCTCAATATAAGTATTAGTCCTGATGAAAATTCTGTCGCGGATCATATGAGATACGAATGAGATTGTTCTAACCTTAATCGTCTATTATTCACGTGACAGGAAAATATTCCTATTAAGGAGGTTTTCGAGAACCTGAAATGTACAGAAGAGGGACTTAACTCTACGGAGGTTGAGAAACGTCTAAATGTATTTGGTCATAACAAACTCGAAGAGAAAAAGGTGTCTCTTTTTCAATGCTGCTTCTACTTGTTTTTACTTGCCGCCTTCAAGAAAATCATCTTCTAATTTGTATAGCTAAATAAATATCTTTTCCACCTCATTTGACAGGAAAGCAAAATACTGAAGTTCTTGGGATTTATGTGGAATCCTCTTTCATGGGTAATGGAAGCAGCAGCAATCATGGCTCTTTTTCTTCCACACGGAAAGGTATATTACTTTGTGTTTATTTGCCAATACATCTTCAAGAGCATACATGAATTTGGAAACTGATGTCTGTTGAACAAATTTTGGTTACAGCACAAGGAAGTTGATTACCAAGATTTTGTTGGCATTGTTGCACTACTTATCATAAACTCAACAATTAGTTTTATAGAAGAGAATAATGCTGGAAATGCAGCTGCAGCTCTTATGGCTCGGTTAGCTCCAAAAGCCAAGGTCAGATAACTAGCTGAAAATAACATGACATCTTCATGTAATTATTAAGGTTGCAATAGATTAATAGTACATGAATGTTTAATCATATATATCAGGTTTTACGGGATGGGAAATGGAGTGAAGAGGATGCAGCTGTCTTGGTTCCTGGCGACATCATTAGCATAAAGCTCGGGGATATAATTCCAGCTGATGCACGTCTACTTAACGGTGATCCTTTGAAAATTGATCAGGTATCATTTGAAGCAACTTGGCTTATAACAAGCAGCTGATTGACATTCTATAACAAAGTGTTGCATAAAAACAATGAAGGGAATTGTTACACATCCACTGAAAAAGTAATCTGTTCAGCTTTGGGGTTACAAGAAAGAAAAAAAAGGCTATTCAACCGATTTGATGCAAGAATCAATATTCTGGTTTGTAATTGAGTATATGTCCTGCAGTCTGCTCTTACTGGAGAGTCGCTTCCAGTTACCAAAAATCCTGGTGATGGTGTATACTCTGGGTCAACATGCAAACAAGGTGAATTAGAAGCTGTTGTTATTGCAACTGGAGTTCACACTTTCTTTGGAAAGGCTGCTCATCTCGTGGAAAACACTACACACGTTGGACATTTTCAGAAGGTGAGGAGAACATATATATTACTTCACTAATTCTTAGGACCTAAGGTCATAACGTCCAGCTTTTCAATTTGGTTGATACAGCCATAATACCAAACTAGTCAGAACTAATTCTAATAGTAATCGGGATGCATTGAAGTACGTGATGGGGAGGTATTAAGAAGCATTATCAATTTATTTGATGGTTTCAGGTATTAGCCTCAATTGGTAACTTTTGCATCTGCTCAATTGCAATTGGTATGGTCATCGAGCTCATTGTAATATTTGGGGGGCAACATCGACCACCTCGTGAAGCCATTGACAGCCTTCTTGTTCTGCTCATTGGTGGCATCCCCATTGCCATGCCTACAGTTCTCTCCGTAACTATGGCCATTGGTTCTCATCGACTATCTCAGCAGGTGTGTTGAGTACACTATTCAATACATAGATTTAGTAGATATGTAGAAAGTTAAAACTCTTTCTCGAGTACTGAAATTTTTAATAGCTGGCAACTGATAACACCCTTAATTGCAGGGAGCTATCACAAAAAGAATGACAGCTATAGAGGAGATGGCTGGGATGGATGTCTTATGCAGTGATAAAACTGGCACTTTAACTCTAAACAAACTATCAGTGGACAAAAATATGATTGAGGTGATCCTTAACCCCTCTTTTAAGAGCTTTTATCAGCTATGTGTGAACAGCTAAACTGATAGAATGATGGTCCTAGTCAGATCAGGGCATAAAAATGGTCAACATATCATTAGATCAGAATGTCTCTCGACTTTTGCAACTTCGGTTCTGAAACACCACTACACAAGTATCTGAAATCCTATAGTACTGACATAAAGGAAACATGTTAAATAATCAGTACCTATTTAGTTTTTTTGTTTTGTTTTCATTTTTATTTTTATTTTTTATGATATTGCATTGAGCAATCAAAAATGACATTATTAGTTGCATAGCACTAAGCACATTGACAATAAAAATTACAACCTTCAACTCATGGCATAAGACTGTTCTTAGATTTGTACATCCAATTAGTGGCTCGAGCAAGCACTTCATGATTCAGAAATCGTGATAGATGAAAGAGCTCTTAGGGGGCGAGGCTTTTGTGAACCAAAAGTTGTTAATTTTCATCAATTGTTATAGGTTTTCGCCAAAGATGTTGAAAAAGACACAGTGGTTTTGATGGCTGCAAGAGCTTCAAGGTTGGAGAATCAAGATGCAATTGATACTGCAATAGTATCCATGCTTGCCGACCCTAAGGAGGTACGCTGCCACTCTTCATCTTTCACCATCTTCGTCCTTAAACAACTTGAAAATTGTACATTTCTATGCAGATCTAGGATTTTAGTGCATTAGTCCGTTCTCTTCCACGCGACCCTCTTTTACGAAAATGATGAAAACGAAACAAATTCAAGCATTACTTAGTTAATAGAACTTATTCAAAGCAGCTTTGATGAATTTGAACGGTCAAGAACCTTCTCATGCAAGTCTCACTTTAGCAACTAAACTTCTATATAACTCTTTTATCATTTTGTTATTGTGATATGGACTAATATTGTTCTGTTTAATTTATTTCTTTTAAGGCACGAGCTGGTATCACAGAGGTTCATTTTCTTCCATTCAATCCAACTGATAAGAGGACAGCTCTTACCTACCTCGACACCGCTGGTAAAATGCACAGAGTGAGCAAAGGTGCCCCAGAGCAGGTAGAGACTCTATGCTTTTAATAGATAAGACTATGAGAAGTGAGAACATTTGCCATATAAATGCTTTTAAAGTTTGAGCTTTTCCATTCTAAGCTCATGGATCAAATAAAGAACTCGATAACATACTCAGCATAATTGATCAACACTAGTCCTAATTTTCAATCAATTTAAAGCAAGTGATGGTAAAGGTATCGCTTTGGTTCATATTCATCAGAAAGGTGGAATGCAGTATCCATAGTTATTCCAAAACATGGTAGTCAACAGACTAAATAAAACTCTTCTGATATATCCTCTGTAACTTTCAGATTTTGAACCTGGCATGGAACAAATCAGACATTCAAACTAGAGTGCACTCAGTGATAGACAAATTTGCTGAGCGCGGGCTTCGATCTCTTGCAGTTGCTCGCCAGGTAATTAGGCCCTTGACTTGGTCAATTTCAACGAAGCTTTTCCTGTCAAAATGATGACTGGTGAGTTTGTTTTTCCTATAGGAAGTATCGGCAGGTACAAAGGACAGTTCTGGTGGCCCTTGGGAATTTGTTGGTCTTCTCCCTCTCTTTGATCCGCCACGTCATGACAGTGCTGAAACAATCAGAAGAGCTCTTGAACTTGGAGTTAGTGTTAAGATGATTACAGGTTTGCTCAACAGATGATGCTTTTACCTTGTTACATTTTTCTCGTTATTAGCACTTTGAGCCAACTCCTATTATGTAAATAAGCTGTTACTTATTCGTACTTTTACCAGGTGACCAGTTGGCCATAGCTAAGGAAACTGGGAGACGTCTCGGAATGGGGACAAACATGTATCCTTCATCGTTTTTGCTTGGAGAACAAAAGGATGCCTCAGCTGCAGTCCTTCCAATTGAAGAACTCATTGAAAGTGCTGATGGATTTGCCGGTGTCTTTCCAGGTAAGAAAGTTAGAGGCAAAAGGCTTTAATATCTTCATTTTGTATAATAATCTATATATAATATTTCTTGCAGAGCACAAGTACGAAATCGTGAGAATCTTACAAAGCAGGAAACACATTTGTGGTATGACTGGTGATGGAGTCAATGATGCACCTGCACTGAAGAAAGCAGATATAGGAATTGCTGTGGCAGATTCAACAGATGCAGCTCGAGGCGCTTCGGATATAGTTCTGACTGAGCCAGGACTAAGTGTTATTATCCATGCTGTTTTGACAAGCCGTGCCATTTTCCAGAGAATGAAAAATTACACAGTAAGTAAAACACCCTTGCTTCATCCACAAAGATATCTTAACATGGTACTAATGCTTAAGCTTTCTTTTGTCCAGATATATGCAGTGTCCATCACAATCCGTATTGTGGTAAGTTATTCTGGAACCTGAACTATATTCTTGATAAAAAAAGAGAATCACTTCCCCTCTCTCTCTCTCTCTCTCTCTCTCTCTCTCTCTCTCTCTCTCTCTCTCTCTCTCTCTCGCAAAATGTAACTCATGTTTGTAATGACCAAACAGTTGGGGTTCATGTTGCTGACTTCATTTTGGAGATTCAATTTTCCCCCTTTCATGGTCCTTGTCATTGCCATTCTTAATGATGGTGAGGGCTCACTAGTCTCTTCCGTTCCGTGGTTGCATTGTCTTGTACATTTCATAATTTTGGCAAAGATATGATTGATGTTATGTTCTTCCCGTAAAAAAAAAAAAGGGCAGCCCGGTGCACAAAGCATCCCGCATGCACGCAGAGTCGGGGAAAGGGCCGCACCCCTAGGGATGTGATGTAGTGGCTTCTTCTGCAGCTCGAACCCGTAACCTATAGATTACACAGAGACAACTTTACCGTTGCTCCAAGGCTCCCCTTTGATGTTATGTTCTGCGTGTATATTCGTTTACTTATTGAACAATTGGAAATTGTTTACAGGCACAATCATGACTATATCCAAAGACAGGGTCAAGCCATCCCCACTTCCTGACAGTTGGAAGCTCAGCGAAATCTTTGCAACAGGAATTGTGATAGGCAGTTACCTTGCCTTGATGACTGCTTTATTCTTCTATTTAACTTTTGAGACCAGCTTCTTTGCGGTACTTGCCCCTCTAATGCTTTCATGTAACATACTACTATGCATCTCCATATACTGAGAGCAGAACTGTTGAACGATGAATGAAGCTGAACGATTTGTACGTAGGCCACTCAATATTGTATTTGGGCAAGATTAATCACTAATCATGTTCCTTTCTCCTCAGAATGCCTTTAACGTGGAAGATTTCAACAAACATATTCCAGCAAACAAAGTCATCACTGATTCTCTAAATGCAAAACTAGCATCAGCTGTATATCTCCAAGTTAGCACCATCAGCCAAGCGTTGATATTTGTTACACGGTCCAGAAGGTGGTCATTCATGGAAAGACCTGGCCTTCTCCTAGTTTCTGCCTTTATTGTTGCTCAGATGGTAAGTATTCACCTTTCTTTTTCCTACTTCCTCTTTTAGGAAATTGCATATCTTGTTGACCAACTCCAGGATGTATCTATAGGAGTCTCATTTTCCCCTATTTTTCTTGCATACAGGTTGCAACTTTTATGTCTGCTATGGTTACATCGGTTAAATTTGCTGGGATTGAGAAGATTGGATGGAAATGGACTGGTGTAATTTGGTTGTTTAATATTGTTACGTATTTTCTACTTGATCCTATCAAATTTGCTGTTCGATATGCTCTCAGTGGGAGAGCCTGGGGCTTACTACTGAACCAAAAGGTGATCAAAAACTAAAACTTTCCTGTGTTAAACTGCATATTCTTCTTCACAAAGGCCAAATATTTCCTTGGTTCTAGCCATATAATGTAACATTTTTGCATTTACCAGACGGCTTTCACCAATAGAAAGGACTTTGGTAAGGAAGCACGCGAAGCAGCATGGGCTGCTGAACAGAGAACAATTCATGGCCTTCAATCCGTGGAAACTAGAACATTTCCAGAGAATTATACTTTCAGGGACATCAGCATCATGGCTGAGGAAGCAAAACGGCGCGCAGAGATTGCAAGGTAAGTATATCTTTTCAACCTTTTCTCTAAGGATTCCCGTTAAGTCTTTTAATCTCAAGATAGAAGCTTTACTTTTCCTACATTGAACCCTTCAGCGATGCAGCTAAAAGTTTGTGGTGTTCCTGAGAAGCGTAATGAATGATATCTGGTTTAATTTTTTTCCTCTACTTGACAGGTTAAGGGAACTTCACACACTGAAAGGGAGAGTAGAATCCTTTGCCAAGCTTAGAGGATTAGATGTCGATCATGTGAATCCACATTACACCGTCTAAGGAGAGGAGAGTTCTGCGCGAAGCTGCAGATACCATTCCCCTTCTCTCATTTATGGAGTTCTTCGCTTTAATTTAAGTTTGCAATTTTAGTTTATGATAGCTTGTGCACAAAGCTTAACCACCTGCACAAGATTGTCAATAAAACCTAGCTTTTCCGAATCCATTCTGTCTGCTGCAGCAAAAGTGCAAGTTTGAGTTAGTCTTAATTTCTTTTGAGAGTTCACAGCAGCTGTGACAAGTAAGAAAGAAGAATATGAAGCACCATTTTGAGTGCATGAATATTGGTTCTTGGGTTGATGTAATGAAGATTCATGGAGTAAATTATTGAATTATACCAGATTTTTGGAGTAAAACTAAGTACTTGATTAATCAGTGTAAATGTGCTTTTTTTTTCTTTACATCCTATTCATACACTGTTAATCTGAGTTTCTGAGTTGAAGTGCAAAGATACATAATAACAAAAGCAAGACTAGCAAGTAGCAACAACGACAACAATACACCAGTATATTTTCACATGTGGGGTTTGGGGAGGATAGTGTGTACGTAGATCTTACTCCTGAGAGACTCTCGGCTCAGGCAAGTACAGTCACCGCAGTAAAGCAAATTGAAATATGAAAATATTAGAGAGTCATAGGAAAAAAAATAGTAGCAACAGCTAGATAGTAACTACTCGCAAAAGCAACATCAGATAATATTAGAAATCCAAGAAAGAGACAAACAAAGAGTAACACTAATTAAAGAGACAAACAAAGAGTAATACTACAAGTAGACTAGCAAGTGGCAATTTGCATTTGGGAACTTGAATATGCTTAGGAATCTGATTGTAATCAGAGAGAATAACTTGTTGTATTTCTATTCATGAATGCAAGAGATTTATACACTTACACAAGACTCTATCAAAGGAAACTTAATGAAACAAAATAAAGGAAAATATCCTAAGGATCAACTCCTATAATTGAGTCACCTATCTATGGAAAGTAATCTATTTACATCTCACTAATTATTCTATAACACTCCCCTCAAGTTGGAGTATAGATATTGATCATGCCCAACTTGTTACAAAGGTAATTAACTCGAGTTCCATGCAACGCCTTTGTGAACAAATCAGCTAGTTGCTCTCCTGTCTTCAAGTAGCCAGTGAAAATCAAGTTTTCCTGAATCTTCTCATGAATAAAATGACAGTCAACCTCAATATGTTTAATTCTTTCATGATACACCGGATTTGATGCAATATGAAGAGCATCTTGATTATCACACCAGAGTTTTGCTGGTGTATGATGCTTCAACCCAATCTCAGTTAAAAGATGATGTATCCACATAATATCACATGTAGACTCTGACATAGCTCTGTACTCGGATCTGCACTAGATCGAGATACAACACTTTGTTTCTTACTCCTCCACGATACCAAGTTCCCTCCAACAAAGACACCATAGCCTGTAGTAGATCTTCTATCAATTATGGATCCAGCCCAATCAGCATTTGCAAAACACTCAACACGAGTATGGCCGTGATTGCTATACAATATGCGAAGTCCAGGAGCTCCTTTCAAGTAACATAGAATCTGTTCCAAAGTTGCCCAGTGTTTGACCGTAGGCGCGAACATGAACTGGCTAACAACACTTACCGTGAAAGCAATATCTGGACGATTCACGGTGAGGTAGTTTAACTTTCCAACTAACCTTCTATATCTCTCTGGATCATCAAAAGGATCACCATCATCTTTCATAAGATGCACACTAGGAATCATTGGAGTACTACGGGGTTTGGCGCCCAAATTTTCAGTTTCTGCAAGTAGATCAAGAACATACTTTCTCTGAGACAGAAGAATTCCCTTCTTGCTTCTATTTACTTCTACTCCCAAAAAGTATTTCAACTGGCCCAAGTCCTTCGTATGAAACCTAGTGTGCAAGAAAGACTTGAGGGAAGAGATCCCTACATAATCACTTCCTGTTATGACAATATCATCAACATATATGACAAGGAGGATAACGCCAACTACTGCTACCTCACTGAACTTTCCAAACCAAGCCCGGGGACTCTACTTTAAGCCATACAATGACTTCTTTAAATGACAGACTTTCCAATACTCCACCTGAGCAACAAAATCAAGTGGTTGCTCCATATACATTTCCTCTTGAAGATTACCATGAAGGAACGCATTCTTGATATCCAACTGATGTAAAGGCCAATTTTCAGAAGCGGCTAGAGAGATGAACAAGCGAATAGAAGTGAGCTTGGCAACTGGAGAGAACGTGTCTGAATAATCCACCCCATAAGTCCGAGCATACCCTTTAGCCACAAGTCTGGCTTTATGTCTCGCCACAGAACCATCTGGATTAACTGTAACTATGAAGACCCACTTACATCCCACTGGCTTTTTTTCCTTCGGTAAATCCACCAAATCCCACGTGTGGTTTTCCTCTAAGGCGTGTATTTCCTCAAGCATCCATTAGACCATCCAGGATGATTCAAAGCCTCCTTCACTATTTTGGGTACAGAGATGGAGTCTAGAGAGGCAATCAAAGATCTAGACGTAGAGGATAAGCGGTCGTAGGATAAAAAATTAGCAATGGAATATGTGGATTTGCAAGTACATGTGCCTTTATGAAGAGCAATAGGGAGGTCAAAGTTTTCAGAAAGATCAGGTGGCGGAGGATCTGATGACGAAGAAACTGGTGCACGACATGTGTCATCGGTCTCTTTTCTCCTCGAGTAAACTTGAACAATTGGCGGTCTTTCTAGCATAGATGGAGCAGGTTCAGAGGGCAAAATAGTCGATTGGTTATGATTAGAAGAACTGGGAGATGGAGGAACAACATTATATGATTGTTCTGTCAAAGTACGGGTAACCTGATAGACTAACCACTCATCATCTTCCCCCCTGACCCGTAGAAATAGGAGGTGGATAGAAGAATGGTGTCGTCTCTGAAAATACCACATCAATTGACACCAAATATTTGCCAAGTTCAATAGAATAACACTGATACCCTTCTGAAGATGAGAATAGCCCAGAAAAATACACTTCAATGCCTTGGGATCTAACTTAGTAACAGATGGTCGAACATCAGAACATAACATGTACTTCCAAATACCTTAGGTTCCACCAGAAATAGTGACTTTTTAGGAAAAAGAACACTATAAGGCGCATCACTAACAAGAACAATAGATGGCATCCGATTAATCAAAAAACAAGTCGTTGAGAATGCATCAACCCAAAACTGTTTATGAACCTTTATTTGGAATAAAAGTGTCGAGCTGTCTCAAGTAAATGCCTATTTTTCCTCTCAGCAACTCCATTTTGGGAAGGTGTATCAACACATGAGGATTGATAGAGAATACCCTGTTTGTCTCATATAAGACTGAAACAATTCTGTCATGTATTCTTTAGCGTTATCACTCCTTAGAGTACGCACTGAAGTATTGAATTGAGTTTCACTTCAGCACAAAAGGCACAAAAGTGAGTAAACACTACAGAGCGGCTCTTCATAAAATAAATCCAACTCATTCGAGAAAAATCATCTACAAAAGTGACAAAATACTTAGGTCTAGTTTTGGAAACAATAGGCATGGTCCCCAAACATCAGAATGAACTAACTCAAAAGCTGACTCAGCCCGCTTATTAACCCTTGGAGCTATTGAGTTGCGGTGGTGTTTTGCAAACCAATATGACTCACGGTCCAATGAAGAAATATTCTGAAACTAAGGACAGAGCTTCTTCAATAAAGGCAGAGAGGGATGTCCCAATTGACAGTGTGCTTCATAAGGAGACACGACACTAGAGCATGCAACAGACAGTGGCTCCCATTCATCAAGGATGTAGAGATAACTAGATAAATATCCTTTACCAATAACATGCTTCGTTGTAAGATCTAGAAACAAACGATGATCGGGAAAGAATGTGACACAACAATTAAGTTCTCTAGTGATTTTACTAACAGAAATCAAATTAAAGGCCAAATTTGGTAGACTTAAGACAGATGACATGGTAATAGAGGAAGTTGGTTAACAGTCCCAGATCCAACACTGCTACAACTTGATCCATCAACTACAGTAATTAGAGAGGGTGCTTTGTGTGACCGAAAGCTAGAAAAAATATTCGAATTACCTGTCATGTGATTTGTGGCACCTGAATCAATCACCCATTTATTTGAAGAGGTGATAAGACGTGTTTTATCTGATCCATCAAAAGCAATAACTGAAGAAGATTCCTTAATTGATTTCTGACATTGAAGGAATTTCAAAAACTTATCTGAAACCAAGAATGTTGGACTAGGAGTTGTAGCATTATTTCCTCCTTGCTTACCTTTTATAGCCATTCTTTTTTTCAACTATAACTCACGATCAAAGAAACTGACAAAGTTTTGTAGTAAATCAACTCCTCAACAGGGACAAAACAGAACAGAGCCACAAAGAGAGGCCAAGCCAAAGTCTCAACCAATTTTTAGGAAACCAGGATAATATAATTGTTTTCCTTAAATTCCAACAAAGCTTCGCTGGAATAAGACCATTTATCAGCAAATCATAGAATAATAGTCTGACCCACAAAGAAAAACTCCAAACAACACTTAACAATCTGAGAAACAGTAACAGAAATAAAGCAAAGTGATAGCAAAAATAGGGACAATTTGAATTTCCGAAAGGAAAAGCAAATTAATCCTTTAGCAATATGCTACTGAAGCAATTCTTGAATTTAGGTTAGAAATCCACAAAAAACTACTCAACAAATAGAGTATCAAACATATAGATTGACCAAAGAAACAATACTGAAGGAACCTGGCAGATAGCGAATACCAAAAAACAAAGCTACCCAAATTAAACTCTCTCAACTCGTGGTCCTTTTGAACATAAACCACCAGATACCTCCCGGAGACAGCAAAGTGATGCCGTCAAAGTAAAGCATGTCACAATTTGAATCTCAACGCGCCCTCACGCGCTCGTCGGAGAATCTTCGGTCCTAATGAGTTTGTTGGAGCGTGAACTTCACGTGTTTATCATCTGGCCACCTGATTCTGGATACTTAAAGATCTGAGTGTTGCGATTCTTCCTGAGTCAGTAATTGGTGGTTGATTTTCATGTCAGAACCACCAAACAGAGCTGTTGCTTAACTTCTGGTGAAGCAACCCAGTTGCCGGCGACGGAGACGGCTCAACCTCGGCGAAGAGGCAACCTTTTCTATGATACCATGTAATCAGAGAGAATAACTTATTGTATTTCTATTCATGAATATAAGCGATTTATACACTTACACAAGACTCTATCAAAGGAAACTAAATCAAACAAAATAAAAGGAAAATATCATAAGGATCAACTCCTATAATTGAGTCACCTATTTATGGAAAGTAATCAATTTACATCTCACTAATTATTCTGTAACACTGATACAAGGAGCTATGACTATGCCAAAGTATTCCATCGATTGCAGTTCTTTCGTTAATCTTAGATTGTACTGTTATGTATTTAAGTACCTAATAATACTATGTTATATATACCTAAGAAGTTCACATGCCATAATACCATTGTTATCCACAGACAAACAGTTGTGTGATTGTTTAACAAGAGTAAATAATGCCAAAATTCTTCATCAAATGCTAATTTGGTGAGTTCTAACTCCACTTGCTCCAAGAGTTTCTGCTAGTTGAATCACGTCTAAGCTACTTGATCAAGATGCTATTAGTGTATATTTCCTTTCTTGTCCATTTTACTTCATGATATCTGCTAATTTGGTTATACAAATCAAGAAAATTTATGAATATCAATTGATGATGGTAAGTACGTTCCAAGTTGATCGATTAATAATTGGTAAGTTATTACTATGGGTTGGTCTCTTTTGGTCAATTGACTGGCTTATTAAGTTGGGAGCAAAATGTTGTATTTCTCAAAAAAAGAAAAAAGAAAAAAGGTAAATAACTAACAACTCTCTGCTTTTCGTCATGGATGGAATCATCATTAAATAATTAGAGTTATATCATAATCTGGGACAATATTTGGACGCTGAATTGATCTAACAACGGTGTAATCTTAATCTATGGTACAAGCACTAGTAGAGAAGCTGCAGTTATCGCTAATGAATTAGGTATTACACGTCATACCATCAACCAAAGAGATCAGTAAACTTTTTTTTTCTTTTACAAAATCCTGTTTCAACTCAACGGGAAAAAAAATCCATATATATGCTATAAGCCTATAACCATTGATTATTGTTTACCCTCAAAATTAGATAACAATGGAATTTATACGCGGTTTTATGAATGCGTGATATAATTTGACACAAATTGAGAAAACAGTTTAATATTAAAATCAATGACAGAAAAGTGAACGCAAACCACACAAGTTGAACAGTGTTAGCCTTGAAGGTTGGTCACCCTCGAGTCAGGAAGTGCATCAATCGATGTCAGAACTAACAAGATAATGAGAACTAGAAATAACAGTGTATTGCCTTTTGATGCGTGTTACAATGTGTATTGCAAATAATCGGATCCCCTTTATATAGTAGGGGAGTCCTACTTTAGATACAATTCTTCTAAAGGTAAGAAATCTCATGATTTGCTAATTAGTCGGTCTCTCGTTGACACGTGCCAATATTCCGGCCGTGATATCCGACCAGTTACGGATATTTCGTCCTTCCGTTATTTGGTCCAATAATACTTCCTTGAATTTGATCGAAGTATGGGTCGGTTCCGAAGCTACGGGCTCGATGATCTTAAAGGCACATGTTCTAACTTCGTACCATGGTTCGATATAATCGGGGGTTGATCTTCAACCCATCATGTTTCATCCCCGATATGTCATGCAATTGGTGACCCCGATTTCGACCGCATACAGATAGTCTCCTAGTTTTTCGAAGAGTAAATGACGGGAAACGATATGAGCTCCTGCTCTTTTTTTCGATTCTCCACACCAAAAATGATAAAACTGACGAAACATCTCGTCAGTCACGTCTTTAATGGCATTAAAGGTTCGTCAATTGCTGGTCGGCCATTATGGGTTTTGAACCATCGTTTTCAAACTATAAATACTCCAACTTTCATTCATTCAAACTTTATGTTTAAACCTCTTCTACTCTTGTTCTTCAAAAACCTTTGTATTCTCTAACACTTGTACCAGATTTCTAGAGGCTTTTGCAAGAATTTTCGCTTATCTTCATTCCAAAACATTAAGCGTGACCTTTTAACTTCCTCTTCTTCATCTCTATTTAAGAGAAAAAATGGCAAAAATTTCAAAGACAGTTCCACAAAAAGAGACTGCCTCTTCATCACGTCCTGCCGGGGAGGGACCAGCGGCGGAACCTCACCCTGAAGATTTTGTTCCTGGTGGGTGTTCGACCGCCGGTCGCTTTGAGAATTTACGCCCCGATCCCCTATTAACTGCTTTCCCCGTATTTATTTCTGCTATTGTGATTTGCCGGGATGATTCGTCTTGAGTTTCAGAGTGTTTTGGGACACTTAGTCCCTAAATGAGAGCTTAAGCTTTAGAATTTGGACCGTAGTCAGAACAGTGTGAAGACGGCTTCGAAATGGAATTTCGTCGATTCAGTTAGCTCCGTTGGGTGATTTCGGGCTTAGTGGCGTATCCGGATTGTGTTTTGGAGGTCCGTAGCTTATTTAGGCTTGAAATGCCGAAAGTTAAATTTTTGGAGTTTTCAGACCAACAGTGAAATTTTGATATCGGGGTCGGAATCTGATTTCGGAAGTTGGAGTAGGACCGCAGTGCTGAATATGACTTGTGTGCAAAATTTGGGGTCAATCGGACATGGTTTGGTTGGTTTCGGCATCGGTTGTAGAATTGTGGAATATCAAGTTCATTAAGTTTGGATTGGAGGGTGATTCGTGGTTTTAGCATTGTTTGATGTGATTTGAGGGCTTGACTGAGTTTGTATGATGTTTTAGAATTGGTTGGTATGTTTGGTTGAGGTCCCGGGGACCTCAGGTGAGTTTCGGGTGCTTAACGGAATTGAATTTGGACTTAGGCAAATATCTGATGTGCTGAACCTGTTGGTTTTGCACCTGCGGATCTTGGACCGCAGGTGCGGTGCCGCAGAAGTGGCTTGGTAACCGCAGAAGCGGCTGGGAAACCGCATATGCGGAACCACAAATGCGGCCCAGTGACCGCAGATGCAGCCCCATCCCGAATAAGTTTTCGCACCTGCGATGCTTTTTATGCAGGTACGTCCCCATGCCCGCAGAAGCGGAAATCGCTAGGCAGAAAAGAGTGAAATCGAGGGTTTGAGTTTATAACTTCAAAAATTGATTTAGAGCTCGGTAGAAGGCGATTTCTCGAGAGAATTTGAAGGAGAACTATTGGGTAACGAATTCTAACTCTATTCTGGTTCTAATACATTAATCTATTGTTGTTTTTACACATCTAATCTAAGAATTTGAGTGAAAGAATGGGGATTTGGGAGAAAAGTTACCCAACCGAGTTTTTGGGTTTTGATCGGGTTTTAGTTGTCGGAATTGAGTAATTTTTGGACGAGTGATCTCGTGAATGAATGGGTGTTCATAATTTCTGACTTTTACCCGATTCCGAGATGTGGGCCCGAGGAGGATTTTCGGGCGTCTTTCTAATTTCTCACAGTAGCTTTAAATTCATTAGTTAAATTAGTTGCTTGTAGTTTTATTTACATTATGCAATTGATTTGATTAGATTTGGGCCACTCGGAGTCGGATACTTGTGGCAAGAGAGTGATATTGGATTGATTTGATCTGGTTCGAGGTAAGTGGCTTGCCTAATCTTGGGGGGGGGGGATTCCCCTTAGGATTTTGGTACTGTTGTTATATGAATGCCTTGTACGTGAGATGACGAGTGCGTACACGTGCTAATTGTTGAAAACCCCCGTTTTCATTAAGTAAATATCTGTGTTTTTCCTTTAATTGAGTAATATTAGTATTAGAGGCCTCCTGTGTAGTTTAGGAAAGCATGCTTACGTGACATAACTGTCTTAACTGTTTTACTTGAACTCTGTATAGCATGTTTAGGGTAGAATTACCTGTTTTCTTGATACGAGCGTGCGTGGCGCGAACTGTCGAAGGGTCGGTGGGAGTCCTGTTCCCATGGTAAGTTTTCTTTTTTGATTTAATAATATTCGATCTTTTCCTCGTGCCGTTGAGTTCTCATTAGTTCTGTTGAGTTTATCCTAAAAATCGTAACAATTGAATTTATACGTGGTTTTAAGGATTCGTGATCTAATTTCACACAAATTGAGAAAATAGTTTACTATTATAATCAATGACAGAAAAGTGAATACAAACCACACAAGTTGAACGGTGTTAGCCTTGAAGGTTGGTCACCCTCGAGTCAGAAAGTGCCTCAATCGATGTCAGAACAGAATAACAAGATAATGAGAATTAGAAATAACAGTGTATTGCCTTTTGATGTGTGTTACAATGTGTATTGCAAATAATCAGACCCCCTCTATATAGTAGGGGAGTCCTACTTTAGATACAATTCTACAAAATGTAAGAAAATCTCATGATTTGCTAATTAGTCGATCTCTCGTTGATACTTGTCGAGATTCCGGTCGTGATATCCGACCGGTTACGGATATTTTGGCCTTCAATTATACGGTCCGATAATACTTCCTTGAATTTGATCAGAGTCGGTGTCAGTTTTGAAGCTACGGGCTCGACGATCTTGAAGACGCATGTTCTAACTTTGTACCTTGGTTCGACATAATCGGGGATTGATCTTCAACGCATCACGTTTCAGCCCTGATCTGTCATGCAATAGATGAGCCCGGTTTCGACCGTATACAATTATCTACTCAAGTAATAGAAAGTCTTGTTTTTGTTGTATATATTAGGGGTGGGCCTAAAACTAGTAAAATCGCAAAATCGGATGGAACTGAAAGAATTCGATTCTTCGGTATCGATTCTTTGATTTTCGGTATGTTCTTCGGTATTTTGGTATTTTGGTTCTTCTATTCCATCTTCAACATTAGGATACCAATATTTTAGTTCTTTAGTTCAGTGTTCGATATTAGAGTATCGGAATTGTGTACGGGTAAATCGGGAATAATGTTTGTTTACCCTTAATGTCGGATAATAATTAAATTTGTAAATGGTTTTAAGGATACGTGGTTTAATTCGACACAAAGCAATTGGTGAAGTAAATAACGAATAAAGAAATACAGAAATAATTCAAACCATACGAATTGAACAGTTACAGTCTTGGAAAGTCAGTCACACTCAAACTGGATGCACTCCGATCGGTATCAAGATATAGGAGAATAAGAGATTAAAGAGAGAAATAATAATGTATTACTTTGGAATGCGTGTTACAATGCCATAAGTGAATTATCAGACCCCCTTTATATAGTAGGGGAGTCCTACTTAAGGTATAATTCTATAAAAGGTAAAAAATCTCTTGATTTGCTGATTGCATGTTCCTTATTGATAACTGCCGAGATTCCCGCCGTAATATCCGACAGGTCACGGATATTTCAGTCTTCTGGTTGCTATGCTAACAATGTTACTTCGAGGCGTTCTGACCTCGGGTTCTAGCCCGGTGGGACTTTTGGATCGATCTTCAGTCTTTTATTGCCATATTCAGAGCTTGACTTACCAGGCCGTAGGTGAGCTCGATTCCGACTGTATACATATAGTCCCCTCGTTTTTCATAGAGTAGACGAATAGAAACGACATGAGCTTCCGATTCTTACTTCGATACCCCGTGACAGAAACGACAAAATAAACGAATCGCCTCGTCAGTCAAGTCTTAATGGCATTAAATGCTTGTCAGTTTCCGGTCGGCCATTCCAGGATGCGAACAGTTGTTGAAAAACTATAAATACCCCCTCCTTTGTTCATTCAAACTTTACATCCAAACCTTCTGTCCCCGTACCTTAGAGATCTTAATATTCTCTGGCACTTATATCCCGGTTATTTGAGATCGTTTACAAGAACTTTTGTTCGTCTTCATTCCAAACCATCAAGCGTACTCCTTCAACTTCCTTTTTTTCTCATTTTCCTCCATTTTCAATGAAATGGCGAAGACTTCAAAACCGTTCCCCAAAAAGAAAATCCTTCTACCGAGGAGACGGTTTCGCGTACTTCTATCGAGGAACTAGTACAGGAACCCCAATTGAAAATGTTCATCCCTGGGGAATGCTCCATAACCGCCGATTTCAAGGTTGAAAAACCTTTCCCCGTATAAGGCCAGTATGAGGAGGTCTCGAGATACATATGCTCGATCACTGAAGAGGTCCTCCCTACGGTCAAAAAAGATTGCAGCTGGGTTGATAAGAACGTGGTAGTTCCCGGACCCGATGAAGACATCACCACCCACGTCGAGGGATAAGTCTTTACACTTATCCCTTTACATTGAGCCCATTGGATCCGGTCATCATCTACTTCTGCAAAAGATATCACCACCCGTATCGAGGGCTCAATCAAAGTCGATCTCATTGTTCAATTAAGAGACAGGCTTAATTGCTCCATCGCGTTTGGTTTGATAATTTTATCTCTCTTTAATTTAATTATTTGATGATCTTGTATCATTCGTGTGAATTAAATAACGTATCCTTTAAACCGCGAACAAATTTAATTGTTTCTCATTTTTAAGGGTAAACAGTTTGGCATCTACCGTGGGGCAAAGGATAATAGTGGTGATTTAATACGAATCTCCATAACACATCATATTTTACACTTGTTCTTTAAGTTTGATTTCAGGTTAACCTAAGAATGTCAAATTCTCAGTCTGCTCACTTGAACGTTGACACCGAGTCAGGCCACCACGGTGAAAACAATAACGTGGTACCTAGCAATGACATGCCTCTTGTTGATCCCAATAGTGTCCCAATCGCGGGCCCGATCAAAACTAATTATAGGTTGCCATCAACATCAACCTTCCAACTGACATCAAAAATAACATTCGCGAGGCACCCCGACCATCGGCTCGAGAAGCACCCGAAGGGGAAGGTGATGGGGTAAGCTTGCGGTTGATTTTGGAAATGTTGCAAGCTCAGCAGGCAGCAATAGCGCAGTTGCAGACCCAAAGTCATGTCACTAATAGGATTGAGCCCGAGCGGGTTAGGGAAAACACTCGAAAGGATGAACAAACTACCGTGTAACCGGATGAGTTCGGGCCCGAGGAAACTTCCAAGGTGATGAAGATGCTCGAAGCACTCACAAAGCGGGTGGAGTCTGGTGAGAAAAAGATAGAGGCCAACGACAAGAAGGTGGAAACTTACAATTCCAGGGTCAATCAGATCCCAGGAGCGCCTCCAATATTGAAGGGGCCGGATTCCAAAATATTCATTCATAAGCATTTCCCTCCGAGCGCGGCGCCGAAGCGAATCCCGAAGAGATTCCGAATGCCCAACATTCCCAAGTGTAATAGGACCATAGATCCAAACGAGCATGTAACCTCATATACATGCGCAATCAAGGGGAATGACCTAGAAGATGACGAGATCGAATCAGTATTATTGAAGAAATTTGGGGAAACCTTGTCCAAAGAAGCAATGATATGGTATCACAACTTGCTTCCGAATTCTGTTGATTCATTTGCTATGCTTGCGGATGCTTTCGTAAAGGCTCATGTCAGCTCCATCAAGGTCAGACAAGGAAATCAGACCTTTTCAAAGTCAAGCAAAGAGATAACGAAATGCTTAGGCGGTTCGTGTCGAGGTTTCAGATGGAGCGACTGGACCTGCCCCCGGTCGGAGATGATTGGGCCATTCAGCTGTTTACTCAAGGGCTCAATCCCCGAAGTTCCGTTTCTTCTCAAAAATTAAAGCAAAACTTGGTGGAGTACCCGGTGGTCACTTGGGCCGACGTCCATAACAGGTATCAGTCGAATATCAGAGTCGAGGACGACTAGTTGGGGGCTTCCTCAGGGTCTGTTTTCCCCAACAGAGCGAATGACAAATCTAAGAGGATTATTGACCAGGAGCCAAGTTCGGTCCGAGATCGGTATCAGCCATACGACTCAGACCGAAGGGGAAACGGATCCGGGCATCACCCAACCAGGAACGACAGGAGAAATAATCAAGGACCAAGCAATCGAGGCCTGATGAGCAAAAACGGTTTTGACAGGTTGCTCGGGGTTAGGGAAGCAGCGAGATTATCGGAGTACAATTTCAACGTGGATGTTGTAAGCATAGTATCAGCCATAGGTCGCATCAAAGAGACCAAGTAGCCTAGACCAGCGCAGTTTGATCCCACATAAAGGGATCATAGCTTGGTGCGTAAGCACCACGATACTCACGGTCATAGGACCAAATATTGTCGACAACTAAGGGAAAAAGTAGCTAGATTATTCAACAATGGGCATCTTCGAGAATTCCTAAGCGAACGGACCAAAAATCATTTCAGAAAATGGGTGGCCAACAATCAGGTTGAACAAGAGGAGCTCCAACACGTGATCAACATAATCATCGCGAGAGTGGATGTCCCCCAAGGGCCAATGATAAAACGCACCATAGTTTCTATCATAAGGGAAAAATGCACCCGGGATTACTTCCCGGAAAGGGCCATCTCATTCAACGATGAAGATATCGAGGGCATCATCCAGCCTCACAATGATGCACTGGTAATATTCGTGCTTACCAATAAATCTCGAGTTAAACGTGTGTTGATTGATCTAGGTATCTCAGCTAACATTATCTGTAGAGGGTCGTAGAAAAACTAGATTATTGGACCAAATCATTTCGGCGGTCCGGGTGTTAAACGGATTCAACATGGCATGCGAGACGATGAAGGGTGAAATAACTTTATCGCTAAACAATGTCGGAACCACCTAGGAAACAAAGTTCTACGTGATCAAGGGGGATATGAGGTACAACGCCTTGTTCGGAAGGCCATGGGTTCAAAGCATGAGGGCGGTGCCTTCAACCTTACATTAGGAGTTAAAACTTCCCACTTCGGGAGGAGTCAAAATAGTCTACGGGGAACAGCCGGCTGCAAAAGAGATGTTTGTTGTCGATGAAATAATCCCTATGCCCATGATTTCGACATCAAAAAGCAGGGGACTGGCCAAAGAAAAGGAAACCAAATAGAAATCAATGATCCCGACCTCGATTGGGTCGGAAAAACAGGAGGAGCACATAGCGGACGAGGAGGAGGATTACGGCTTCCCGAGATTTTTTATCGCACCCGATGACACCAATGCCACTAAGTCAACAATCAAGGAATTGGAGCAGGTTATACTGATCGAGCACCTACCGGATCGAAAGGTAAACCTGGGTACGGGACTAACTCCTGACTCAGGAAATAACTTATGGATTTTCTTAAAGCTAATGTCGTTGTTTCGCCCGGTCCCATTTAGATATGATAGGGATCCCACCGGAGGTGACAACTCACAAACTGAGCTTGGATCCAAAGTTCCACCCGGTTAAACAAAAGAGAAGGCCGCAGTCCGAGATCAAACACGCGTTCATCAAAGACGGGGTATCTAAACTTTTGAAAATAGGTTCCATCCAGGAAGTTAATTACCTGGATTGGTTAGCTAATGTAGTAGTCGTACCTAAAAAAGGAAACAAACTTAGAATGTCTGTAGATTATAAGGATCTAAACAAGGCGTGCCTGAAGGATTCATTCCCCTTGCCTAACATCGATCGAATGATCAATGCGACGGCTGGACATGAGATAATGAGTTTTCTCGACGCCTATTCCAGGTACAACCAAATTCAAATGGACTGGGGCGATCAAGAAAATACTTCTTTCATAACCAAATTCGGCACCTACTATTATAGCGTGATCCGTTTGGGCTAAAGAACGCTGGTGCCACGTACCAACGCCTAGTTAACCGAATGTTCGAAGAACAAGTAGGGAAACCAATAGAGGTTTATATTGATGATATGTTGCTTAAGTCCCTATGAGTAGAAGACCATTTGAAGCATTTGCAGGAAACCTTTGACATATGAAGAAGTATAACATGAAGCTAAACCCGAAGAAGTATGCTTTTGGGGTCAGCTTGGGCAAGTTCCTCGGGTTATGGTATCCAACCGGTGAATAGAGATAAACCGAGACAAAATATAAGCTATAGAAGATATCACCATAGTTGAAAATGTTAAGGCAGTACAAAAACTAACCGAGCGGATAGCTGCGTTACGTTGGGCCGAATTATTTCAAGATCGTCAGACAAGAGCCACCGAATTTTCTCATTATTGAAAAAGAAGAACGAATTTTCTTGGATCGTGGAGTGCCAATGAGCTTTAGAAGAACTCAAGCGATACCTATCGAGCCCTCCCTTGCTACACACTCCGAAGGCGGACGAACAGCTATATCTCTACTTGGCAGTTTTTGAGGTAGTGGTAAGTAGTGTCCTGGTCCGGGAAGAAGAGGTGTGCTATTTCCTATTAATTATGTTAGTATAACCCAAGGTGATGCCGAAACAAGGTATCCAAACTTAGAAAAATTAGTGCTCTCCTTATTAAACGCATCTAGCAAATTAAAATCGTACATTCAGTGTCACCCCATATGTGGCGTGACTTCGTACCTGATGAGAAATGTTATGCACAAACCCGAGGTCTCGGGCCGGTTAGCCAAATGGGCTGTAGAAATTAGCGGATACGATATCGAGTACAAACCTAGACCGCCATAAAATCTCAGATTTTGGCGGACTTCGTGGCTGACTTTACGCCAGCCTTGATCCCTGAGGTTGAGAAGGATTTACTGCTCACCTCGGGGACTAGCTCGAGAATCTGGACCCTATTCACGAATGGTGCTTCCAACACTAAGGGGTCCGGGCTGGGCATCGTATCAAAACCACCTGCGGGTAACGTAATAAGACAGTCTATTAGAACTGTAAGGTTGACTAACAACGAAGCCGAATATGAGGCTATGATTGCAGGTCTACAACTGGCTAAAAGCCTGGGGACTGAGGTGATCGAGGCCAAATGTGACTCCCTCCTGTCGTCATGTTTGAAGTAAAAGAGGAACTGAAGCGGAGATACTTGGATAAGTTGCAGGTGACATTACACTAATTCAAGGAATGGACTCTATATGAATATGCAAGAGGGGGTGAATTGAAATTTATTCTTTCTTTTGCGAGGTAGTCGACTAACTTGCATTCTAGTCGACTAATATTTTCGAAACTAAATATAAGAAAGGAAGTTGTAGAAAGTAAATGACACAGAGTGTTTTATACTGGTTCGGATTCAGAGTGAAACCTATGTCCAGTCCCCTTGGGTTGCAAGGGTGATCTCTTTCAAATATGAAGTGACTTAGTACAGATCAGTTGATGTTGTTATACACCAACAGCCTTTTGATCACTTTGTTTTCTCTCTTACAGTTGATACATGCCACACCGGTGTACTTTTCTCTCTCTCTTCTCTTCTTAGTTACACAGGAAATCTATGACAGACTACAGTGCTTGTTTGAAGTAGAACAAAGAGATTGATTTTGGTTTGATCAAAGTAAGTGGATCATTGGCATCTTCTGTAGAGTATATATGGTGAGTTGGTCCCCATTCGTCATGGCGTGATAGTGTGATGATTGTGCAGCAACCCAAGGAAGTTGATTTTCAGAATCAGTCAAGATGATTTCGTTCCAAAAATAGAATGGACTCTTCCTTTCGCTGCTTCCTTGATTTCCTTTTCCTTGTGAGTCATTGGAGAGAATATTTTCAGAGGGTCTTCTATACACCAGAAATGGAATGGACTCTTCCTTTTGATGCTTCCTTGATTTATTTTTCCTTGTGAGTCGTTGGAGAGAATATTTTCAGAGGATCTTCTATACAGGTTGATTGATGCCTTCCATAAATGATTGATTCAAGTATCCACATGATTGATCTTCTATATTGATTGATTGATCATATTATGTTGATTGATTTATGCCTTCCGTAAATAGTTGATTCAAATATCCAATTTCCATGGAATGCACGACTACAACTTGATTCTTGCCTCCTTGATTTGTGCTTCCAGATCTTCTGTTAGAGTCTTTTCCACATCCTTTAGGATTGGTTTCCTGCATGTAGAATTAAGTTATTGTCTATCATTAAAATCCAAATCTAACACTATAGCACGTACCTTGGGATCAAAATAACGAGGCCGATGCATTGGAAGATTTAGGGTCGTCAATCGACTCCGACAAATTTGACCCCAGAGCAGTAGTACAATTGATGAACTCGATGGTAGAAGAAGGTCATGCCGAGGTGAAATAGAAAAGCTTGACTTGGGACTAGAGGAACAAATACATAGACTACCTTGAGAAAGGGAAACTGCCATCGGATCCCAAGGAGTCAAGGGCCCTATGTACTAAAGCTGCCAGGTTCAGCTTAGTCGAGGGAAGATTATACAGAAGGTCCTTTTTCGGGCGACTAGCTAGGTGCTTGGGTCTGGGGGAGACCGACTACGCCACGAGATAAGTACACGAGGGTACTATTGGAAACCATTCGGGAGTAGAGTCCCTGGTTCAAAAATTGATCAGAGCTGGTTATTACTGGAACGAGATGGAGCAGGATGCGAATAACTTCGTTCGAAAATGTAAAGAATGCCAAATTCATGCCCCAATGATTTATCAACCGGAAAAAATGCTTCACCCGGTCCTATCGCCATGGTCGTTTATGAAATGGGGTATGGACATCATCGGTCCCTTGGCATGGGCACCCATTAAAGCCCAATACATACTACTCATGACCGATTATTTCTCCAAGTGGGTCGAAGCACGGGCGTTTGAGAAGGTTCGATAGAAAGAGGTGATCGACTTCATCTGGGATCATATAATATGCTAATTTGGGATATTGTCCAAGATCGCTTGTGACAACAGGAAGAAATTTATCGACAATAAGGTAAGTAAGTTTCTCGAAGACCAAAAAATTAAAAAGATCTTGTCAACACATTACCACCCTAGTGGGAATGGCCAACCGGAGTCAACAAAAAAGTATACTCCAAAACTTGAAGAATAGATTGACCCATTCGAAGGGAAAGTGGAAAGAAATCTTGCTCGAAGTCTTGTGGGCATATCGAATGACTTTGAACTCAAGCACCGGCGCGACCCTGTTCTCTTTAGTCTACGATGTGGAAGATCTGATCCCAGTCGAGGTAGGGGAACCAAACTTAAGGTTCCACTATGCTACCGAGACGTCAAATGGCGAGGCTCTGGATAGGAGCTTGGACTTATCGGACAAAAGTTGAGAAATCGCCATGGTCTGGTTAGCTGCCCAAAAGTAGCGAATGGGGAGATACTACAACCGAACGGCTAACCTTCTACATTTCCAAGTCGGGGACTTGGTATTAAGGAAAGTTACGCTACTCACCAAGAACCCAAATGACGAGAAATTAGGCCTGAACTGGGAAGGTCCGTAGAGAGTTACCGGTATAACCGGGAAAGGTTCATATAAGCTCAAGTTTGGGAACGGTGTACAACTATCGAACAACTAGAATGTGGCACACTAAAAGCAGTACTACCGCTAAGGTACGAACACAATTTCCTTTGAAATTTGTTATGTTTTGGACTAACTCATGCATGTATTCGGTCGAGGTTAAATTTGACAATTAGGTCGTAAAGGACGTGTTGAACTCTTTTTCCCTTGAACCAGTTTTTCCTGAAGTGGGTTTTATGGCAAGGGTTTTAATGAGGCAACAGTAAAACGTGCTACCTTAGTTTTGAAGACCGGCCTGAGGCCGGAATTGTTGACCACCTGTACTAGAGCGATAGTATTCAAGCCCTCACGAGCTCAAACTCGAATACTGGGGAGCCATTACCCCCTAGGTCATGATCCTTAGAATTCCCTAAGTTAGGATCCTTAGAAGGCATTTTTTATTTGATGTTAAAATCCAAGGCTCGAATATTAGAATTCATTGTAACGGTCAAACGGTCAAACAATCCGTGCCCGTGTGGCTCATTCTTACCATGGCAGAAAGCTTTTGTGCCTTCGGTTATGTCCTCTACATGCAAAGTAATGAAGAAATTTTCCCTCCATATATCATCACTTCGCATTTGCACCATCGGTAGATTCGCTAAGTTATTTAGAACAAATAATGGGTCCAAAATCCTAGAGCCCACGGGCCTCCCCGAGTCGGGGACTGTTGTCCGATAATAAGATCGAATAGCTTGGGCTATCGAATCCTGGAGGCACCAAGCCTATTAGGCAGGGCCCAAACATAAAAGGCTACGACCAACTTAAAACGGCTCGGAGACGTCCAAGTCCGTACTTAGAAAGTAAGGTCCTTACACATGATTAAAACCTATGAAAAAAAGCCACCCTCGGCAAAACATCATCGTGTCTGGTTGAGGCATTCAAGTATTTTGAAGGCTTTATTTTTTTATCGGATATTTCGAAGCCTAAGAGACTCAGATGTGTTATAGAAATCAGGCCTCATTCGGGCTCTAGGGGAACGAACACTCTAAATTATGTCCAATTTTATGCTTAGGCATTAATGACATTTTTTAAACAAAAGTTGCAAGCGGTGCTAAGAAGTAAAAGCCACAGTATAGCTGAAGGAAATTTTTTTCTATATATGCCAAAAGTATTTACAAAAGCACAATAAAACAACCTCAAAATAAACAAAAAAATGTGTACAAAAGAAAACAAAAAATAAACTAAGGCATCTCCTGCTAGTCTTCACCAAAGCCCAATTCACTGCCGATCGGGCTCGTATATCTCTTTGGCCTCGGCCTCGATCCTCTTAGCCTCTTCAATCTCGGCCGATAGATCGAACCCCCAGGCGTAAATCTCCTCGAAGGTCTCCTCCGGGATAGCCACTTTATATATTTGGCCTTTGTTATTAAACGGGCCTCAGCTATCTCTACGTCGTTCTTGTATTGGGCCAGCATATCTTGGACCTTGAAAGAATCGATCGAACGCCTCCAAATTGGACTTCAACGCGGTGTACTCCCGACCAAGGGCATCCTGTTCTGAGATGGTCGAGCCCAGTTGTGCTCGGAGCTTATCATTCAGCCGATACCACTTGTCAGCTTTATCCTTCACCACCCTGAGTTGGTCCTTGGCTGATGCCAACTCCTCTTTAGTAGTCTCCTTTTTCCGAGGCTAGAAGATCCATCTTGCTCCTCAACGCTTCGCCCGAAGCCTTGAGCTCTTTTATCTCGGCCCAGAGCTGGTCAATCAGGTCTATCTTCTCTTGGACCTGCGAGGTTGCGGCATTAGCTACTACGCTTAACCTCTCGTTATTAATCTCAAATATCCTTACCTTCTCGACTAGAACGACATGCTTCCATTTCATCGAAGAGGCTTCCTTCTGAGCTTTTTCAAGCTCGGCTTAGAGAATAAAGCGGTCCTTAAGGGCCTCGTCTCTTTGCTCACGGAGAGCTTTATACGTGTCCTTTTATCGGACCTGTTCCTTAAGTTCGAACTCGAGCTAGCTCACCTCTATCCGTGACCGATGAAAGCTCTAATGATGAAGCACCAAGGCCTGAAAAATAAAATTGATGAGATCATAAGAATGCGCTAAGGTTAAATGAACCCTTCAAAGGTACAAAGAAAGAGAAGCATACCCGGTTCATCGCCTGTTGTGCCTCGTTGAAGAGGCTCAGTGCATCCACCTCGTTCATCTTCGCTTGATCCTCTTTGGTCACCAAGCAACAAAGATAGCTGGCAATGCCAACCGGTCCTAACAGCACCCAGCTATCCGCCAGGATTGTAAACATGACCATTCTTTTGCGGCTGCGATGCACATCGGGGCAGGGAATTGCTTTACCAGCTTCGGGCTCGAGCTCGTCTCGCCTGACTCCGGCAACACATCTTTTTTCAAGATCTCCAGGTGACCTAAACCGAATTGGTCCTCCAATGCACCGATGTCCACGTCCTTAAAGAACAGGTTTAGGGCCTTGTCTGTGGCCCATGATGTCTCAATTGGTTTCTCTTTGATGGCTTGAGCCTCATCAAATAAAGACTCGATGTGAGACAACGACTATGTGATGTCAATCACATCGGCGGCTTCTCTCATAGTAGGAGTAGCTTCTCGAGAGACCGTACCCAATGGCTTTCCTTTGGGCTCCCGAGCCAAAGAGGGTTCGGCCTCCCGCTCACTTCCCCCTGATGATGCCCGCTCTTCTTCATTAACAGTCGGCCCATGGGTGACGAACTCCAAGTCATCATCTCCAGGGTAGTCCTTGAGCCAATAAAGGGATTCGGGGTCCGGTACCCTACCCGAGTACTCTTCTTGTTTCTCTTTCGGACCCGGACCACTACCCTCTTCTTCTTGGCCACGACGTCTGTGTCCGGGGAACCCGAAGACCTCCTTTTTCTCCTTTTTTTCCTCTTTTTCTCCTCCTCCTTCACAGCATCCTTGGGCTATTCCGAAGCGGAGGGTTTAGTAGGTGAGGACGAAGCCTCGTCCTCGTCCACTTCCTGGAGCTCAGTGGTCTTAGGAAAACTTATGAAAGGAAGATGGGAACTTAGTAAGGATGACAATTGAATAAAAAAGGAAACTTGATCGGGGGAGAACACTCACCATGGGAATGGCCTCCCACTTGCTCTTTGAGAGTTTGCGCCATTCGCACTCGAAGTACGATAACTGTTTGCAGATCCCCTCGACTCATCTTTGAAGTTGGGAACTATGTTGGCGACTCGGGAAACCGCTGCACGACGGTAGAACCAGGCAATGAGAAAGAAGAACAAAAATCCAAAAAGTATTCTAAATACTCAAAAAGGAGAGGAAGTTATGGTATAGGATCCACGTTTCATGGAACGACAGGAACTCGGGGAGGATGATATCCTCGGTCTTCACCCGAATTAATCTCCCCTGCCAGCCTCAATCCCTATCTTCATCAATGCTCGAGAATAGAGCTTTCTTTGCCCGACGAACGAACTTGATTAACCCCCCTCAAAAAATTCGAGGACTGTAGAGACGAAGCAGATGGTCGATGGTAAATCGGGGTTCCTCAGTGTTATTGACGAAGTGACAGAGGAGGATCACTATCCTCCAAAATGACGGGTGAATCTGCCCGAGGCAGACCTCGTACCTTTTGTAAAAGTCGAGGACTATGGTATCCACTGAGCCCAGCACAAAGGGGTAAGCATAAACACTTAGATACCCCTCCACATGTGTGGTGATGTCCTCATCAGGGCCAGGGACGACCACTTCTTTGCCCTCCCACTTGCAGTCCTCCCAAACCGTAGGGAGCGTGTCCTCGGTGATGGAACATAGGTACCTCCACACCTCCTCGCCTCGATCCCTTTGCCTGGAAGCTTTCTCGACGTTGAAGTCGTTTCCTATAGAGCAACCTGGATGAAATTCTTTAGAGGAGGTTCCGAGGCCACTTCAGGTACGACCACCTCAGCATATGTGGCCGGGTTAGAAGTTGAAGGGGCGGTCTGTTGGGGCACAAATTTTGAAGTTTTTGCCATCGAATTCTAGGAATATGAATATATGAAGATGAAATTATAAAGGTTTGAAGATGAGAATGAAGATTTGAAGATCAAACTTGAAGATTCAAGGATGAAGTATGAAGATTTGAAGATGGGAAGATGAAGATATGAGAATAAGAAGAACAGTGTATGAAGATTTGAAAGGGTTAAAAGCAAGTAAAAAGTTCGGAGGTAAATTAAGAAGTTATGGAATCGGAAAGTAAAAAAGTAAAGAAAGAACCGAAGCTTTTATAGGGAAGAGGTAATTAATGTATGACGTTTCGCATTCGAGGACGGTCAACTGGCGGCTAAGACGTGTCCGAAGTCAGAACGACGCGACTGATTACTGACCCATCGACTCGATTGCAGTGCCCGGAGAGAGGAGCCGGGAGCAATCAATCACTTCTCGTCACTTCAATAAATCTGCTCTCCGAAAAATGAGGGGACTATCTATGTACTTGTAAAATTGGGGATAATGTTACCCCCGATTGCTCGGTAAAGAAACAAGAGGGAAGCATGATCCGACGCAACCTCGAGTAAAGTCAAAGAGTTCCTCGTTTCTGAGACCAGAGAGGACGGACTGTGCATTCGGGATCAGACACGGCTAAGCATCAGATCCTGGCAGAGTGGAGGTTCGAGACTAAGGAAAAAGAAAAATGGTTAAGCACAATGAGCGTGGAGCCGTAATATCCGCCCTCAACCGGATATTACGGTGCAAATCCCGTCCAATATCAACTACAGATCGATATTTACTGAAAAGAGAAGATTCTTTACCTTATTTAAAATTGTACTAGGATTGAAACTCCCCTACTATATAAAGGGGAGAACTTTTTAATTTTAAACCATTGTTAACACACATATCAAAGCAATAAAGTTTATTTTTGACTTCTAGCTGTTGTTCAAAGTTTTCTTCAGTTCCCTTTTCTTTAGTTACAATCGAACCCGTATCGAGGGCTCGATCGGAGCCGATCTGAGTGTTCAATTCAGAGTCAGGCTTAACTGCTCCATTGCATTGGGTTTGATTGTTTTATCGCTCTTTAATGTAATTATTTGTTGTACTTGTATTATTCGTGTTGAAATAAATCATGTATCCTTTAAACCGCGAACAAATTTAATTGTTACTCATTTTTAAGGGTAAACCGGTATATACCAAAATACTGAACTTCATTTTAGCTGCTGCGTTCCTCGCTCATCACTATTTTATATTTGTGCTTTGGCAACTAAACTTTGGGAAAGAAATTTGTTTATTTATCTACAAGCATTGCAGTGCTATATGACACCGGTGTCATTGGAAATGTGCTGATGATTTCAATTTCCACTAACTCAAAGTGCCAAAATGTGTCATCTTTCCGGTTTCCATGTTCTATTAAAGATCTAATAATGAACCTGACTATTTTTCCATTTGATTGTAAGTCTACGTAATATTCATTGGTATATTTTATATTGTAATTCAATTCTCCTATAGCCACAGATGACCTACGTTACCTTAACAATAAGGCACATGGAAATATACGTTGCAAAACTAAACAGCTGCTCAATTTTCTAAAAATTTCACTGTCATCGTTAATCTTTATAAACTGAAACCATATCGAACCAAAAACAATAACAACAATCCAGTATAATCTTATAAGTGGGGTTTGGGGAAGGTAGTGTGTATGCAGACCTTACCCCTACCCCGGAGAATAAAAATGTTGTTTCCAATAGACTCTTGGCTCAAGAAAATAAAAAAAAAAAACAATAGAACAGTGAAACTATATCGAATACCGATGTATTGAACTGAAGTATCGAATCGAAGCGTTTAAATATCAAACCAAAGCAGCAAAAAGCTCACTTTAACTAGGGGTGGAATAAAGGGAGTTACGTACGAAGCAAATTGGTTGATTGAGTTTAACAAGTATTCTATTCTAATAATTCAATAGGGACATAATATCGTTCATAAGCATGCAGCATGCTACTGATATTGACATATTGATAGACAAAGGAGATAAGGCACGTAGCCAACAATTACTTGGACAAAAATGGTTACTATGTGCAAAGACGTTGACATAGAGAAGCATCCAACTATTTTCTCTTCAAACAAATAGGTTGGAAAGAAAAGAGGGACAACACGTGTTTTGGGTAAGAGAAGTACTTTTCACATGCTGGAAAGCAACTGTTGCTTTTGTCAGGGTTTGCCCTGATATTATGGCATAATTAAAATTATTTTTCTTGATGGAAAAAAAAAATTGCACAAAAAGGACTCTTCCTGGAGGGGAAAATTCTGTGGAGTGTCTACCGGAAACGATTTTTTTATCTTTTTAAAGGTAGGGATAAGATCTGCATACATGCGTATTACTTATGAGAATACACTGAATTTATTATTGTTGATGTTGTTATTTTTGGATGGAAAATGATGCACTTTTATAAATTGAGGCTTCCTTCTCACAAAACATAATATCATCCCGTCTTTAAAAAAGTTTTAGTTAGGAGGAGAATTTATTCTCTCATAATTTTTTCTATTTTATATCAGTAGATTGATGTACGTCATTGACCAAACTATATTAAAATATTATGCATTTTAGTATAATTCTTTTTGTTGTTTGATTTATCGTGTTAAAAATTTGTTTTGATGACTTTTTCTCATGACGCTTTGTTATTTCGATCAAATTTGATTTATTAATGTTCCTCTTAATTAATTGGCTTTGTTATGTCCTTGAGTAGGACTTCTTATAAGGAAAGGAAATTCCCTAAAGAGCAACAAATACCTCTCAAAGATATGGCGTAAAAGAGTTATGTTTAAAATAACAAAGAAATAAAGAGAACAGAAGTGGGTAGTAAATTAGAAGATCTCACTATATTCCAACTCGTAAAACTGTGATTTATATTATAACCTCTTGACTAACGAATTGAGATTATGTTTAGATTGTGTAAAACAAATATTCACATTAACTATTAACCATCTTTCGACAACACTCAATAAAACCCACGTATGAAACTAAACTGAGTTTGTTATTGTTGTATTTACATAAACCATTTGTGGGGTCCATTCCATAATAATAAAGAAAAAAAAAGGAATGAAGTTAGATTTGGAACAAAAGCAAATCTGCTAAGTTGGGCGGTGGATAACAACTTGCCAATTTGCAAGTTTTCAAGTCTGCAACTTGCAGAACCAAAACCAATTTTGGTTGTCGTGGGAAACATTTTCTCACCTATAAAAGGAGAGCTTGGGCTATCATTTCAACACACAGAGAAAGAAAAGTAACACAGTAGCTGCAGAGAGTATTTCTCAGGCATTGTGAGAAATAGACTGTGTAGGAAAAATAGAGAGTGTGAGCGATATTGTAGTGAGGTGGGAATCTTAAAAGAGGGTTATTTCTTTTGAGTGTATAGTGGTCCCTGAAGTAGTGTACTCGGACTACTGGTGTAAAATTCCTCATTATAGTGCATTACTTTGCTCCTCTTGGGCTCGTGGTTTTTTCCCTTATTCAGAAGGGTTTTCCACATTAAAATCTTTGTGTCCTTGTTGTTCTTTTTTATTCTTGTTGATTACCGTATCTCGGTACTACATTATTGTTCCTCTGTTATTATCGTGAATATTATTTCTGTGGGGGGTTTATTCTCAACAACTGGTATCAGAGCACATGTTCTGCTCGTTCACAGAAATATTCTTCACTGTCGGCAGTACTATACTCGGTGAAACAAAAATGTCCGGAGTAAAGTACGAGGTAGCAATGTTTAACGGAGATAGCGGTTTCTCAACATGGCAAAGAAGGATGAGGGATCTGCTTATCCAACAAGGATTACACAAGGTACTAGATGTTGATACCAAAAAGCCTGATGCCATGAAAGCTGAGGAATGGACTGACTTGGATGAAAGAGCTGCTAGTGCAATCAGGTTGCACTTATCAGATGATGTGGTAAATAACATCATTGATGAAGACACTGCACGTGGCATTTGGACAAGGTTGGAAAGCCTATACATGTCCAAAACACTGACAAATAAATTGTACCTGAAGAAGCAGTTATACGCCCTACACATGGGTGAAGGTACAAATTTTTTGTCACATTTAAATGTGTTTAACGGACTAATCACACAGCTCGCCAACCTCGGAGTGAAAATCGAGGAAAAAGATAAAGCCATCTTGTTATTGAACTCGTTGCCATCTTCGTATGATAATTTGGCAACAACCATCCTGCACGGTAAGACCACCATTGAGTTAAAAGATGTCACACCGGCTCTTCTACTCAATGAGAAGATGAGAAAGAAGCCTGAAAATCAAGGACAGGCTCTCATCACAGAAGGTAGAGGCAGGAGTTATCAAAGGAGTTCGAGCAACTATGGTAGATCCGGAGTTCGTGGGAAGTCAAAGAACCGATCCAAATCAAGAGCCAGAAATTGCTACAATTGTGATCAACCAGGTCACTTCAAAAGAGATTGTCCAAATCCAAGGAAGGGCAAAGGTGAAACCAGTGGCCAGAAGAATAACGACAACACAACCGCCATGGTGCAAAACAATGATAATGTTGTCCTCTTTATAAATGAGGAAGAGGAATGCATGCACCTGTCAGGTCCAGAGTCGGAATGGGTGGTTGACACAGCAGCATCTTACCATGCAACACCGGTAAGAGATCTTTTTTGCAGATATGTAGCAGGTGATTTTGGAACTGTGAGAATGGGTAGCACAAGTTACTCAAAGATTGCGTGGATTGGTGTTATTTGTATCAAGACAAATGTCGGATGCACATTGGTTCTAAAGGACGTGCGACATGTACCTGATTTGCGGATGAACTTGATCTCGGAAATTGCTTTAGACCGAGATGGATACGAGAACTATTTTGCAAATCAAAAGTGGAGACTCACCAAGGGATCATTGGTGATTGCAAAGGGAGTTGCTCGTGGCACATTGTACAGGACAAATGCAGAAATATGCCAAGGTGAATTGAATGCGGAAAGAGATGAGATTTCTGCAGATTTGTGGCACAAAAGAATGGGTCATATGAGCGAGAAGGGATTGCAGATTCTTGCCAGGAAATCACTCATCTCTTTTGCCAAAGGTACAACAAAAACCTTGTGACTACTGTTTATTTGGTAAGCAACATAGAGTCTCATTTCAGACATCATTTGAAAGAAAATTGAATATGCTTGATTTAGAATATTCTGATGTTTGTGGTCCAATGGAAATTGAATCAATGGGCGGTAAAAACTATTTTGTTACTTTTATTGATGATGTTTCACGTAAATTGTGGGTTTATATCTTGAAAACCAAAGATCAGGTGTTTCAAGTTTTCCAAAAGTTTCATGCTCTGGTGGAAAGAGAGACGGGTCGAAAGCTAAAGCGTCTCCGAAGTGACAATGGAGGTGAGTACACTTCAAGGGAATTTGAAGAGTACTGTTCAAGTCATGGGATCAGACATGAAAAGATAGTTCCTGGAACCCCACAGCACAATGGCGTAGCCGAGAGGAAGAACCGCACCATTATTGAGAAGGTGAGAAGCATGCTCAGAATGGCTAAACTGCCTAAGTCATTCTGGGGTGAAGCAGTTCAAACAGCCTGTTACTTGATCAATAGGAGTCCATCAGTTCCATTGGAGTTTGACATCCCAGAGAGAGTTTGGACCAACAAGGAGATGTCCTACTCACATCTGAAGTTGTTCGGTTGTAGAGCTTTTGCACATGTACCAAAGGAGCAGAGAACAAAGTTGGATGGTAAATCCGTTCCCTGCATATTCATCGGATACGGAGATGAAGAGTTCGGGTACAGATTGTGGGATCCTGTAAAGAAGAAGGTCATTAGAAGTAGAGATATAATCTTCCGAGAAAGTGAAGTTGGAGCTGTAGATTATCAGTCAGAGAAGACGAAGAATGGTATAATCCCTAACCTTGTTACCATTCCTTATTCTTCTAACTATCCCACAAGTGCAGAAAGTACGACCGACGAGGTTGCCGAGCAGGGAGTGCAACTTGGTGAGGTTATTGAGCAGGGGGAGCAACTTGATGATGATGTCGAGCAAGTGGAGTATCCCACTCAAGAGGAAGAACAACCTCAACCTCCGAGGAGATCAGAGAGGCCAAGGGTAGAGTCATGCAGGTACCCTTCCACGGAGTATGTCCTCATCAGTGATGAGGGGGAGCCAGAAAATCTTAAGGAGGTGTTGTCCCATCCAGAAAAGAACCAGTGGATGAAAGCTATGCAAGAAGAAATGGAATCTCTACAGAAAAATGGCACCTACAAGCTGGTTAAACTTCCAAAGGGTAAAAGACCACTCAAATGTAAGTGGGTCTTTAAACTCAATAAAGATGTAAATGGCAAGCTGGTTAGATACAAAGCTCGATTGGTGGTTAAAGGCTTCGAACAGAAGAAAGGTATTGATTTTGATGAAATTTTCTCACCTGTTGTCAAAATGACTTCTATTCGTACAATCTTGAGCTTAGTAGCTAGCCTAGATCTTGAAGTGGAGCAGTTGGATGTGAAAACTACATTTCTTCATGGAGATTTGAAAGGGAAGATCTATATGGAGCAGCCAGAAGGATTTGAAGTAGCTGAAAGGAAACACATGATGTGAAAACTGAATAAGAGTCTTTATGGGTTGAAGCATGCACCAAGGCAGTGGTACAAGAAGTTTGACTCATTCATGAAAAGTCAAACTTACATAAAGACATATTCTGATCCATGTGTATACTACAAAAGATTTTCTGATAACAACTTTATTATATTGTTGTTGTATGTGGATGACATGTTGATTGTAGGACAAGACAAGGAGCTGATTTCCAAGTTGAAGGGAGACTTATCTAAGTCCTTTGACATGAAGGACTTGGGCCCAGCACAAAAAATTCTGGGAATGAAGATTGTTCGAGAGCGAACAAGCTGAAAGTTGTGGCTGTCTCAGGAGAAGTACATTGAACGTGTACTGGAACGCTTTAACATGAAGAAAGCTAAGCCAGTCAGCACACCTCTTGCTAGTCATCTGAAGTTGAGCAAGAAGATGTGTCCTACAACAACGGAGGAAAAGGAAAGCATGACCAAAGTTCCTTATTCTTCTGCCGTCGGAAGTTTGATGTATGCTATGGTATGCATTAGACCTGATATTGCTCATGCAGTTGGTCTTGTCAGCAAGTTTCTTGAAAATCCTGGAAAAGAACACTGGGAAGCTGTCAAGTGGATACTCAGGTACCTGAGAGGTACCGCAGGAGATTGTTTGTGCTTTGGAGGATCTGATCCAGTCATAAAAGGCTATACAGATGCAGATATGGCAGGTGACAATGATAACAGAAAATCCACAACTGGATATTTGTTTACATTTTCAGGGGGAGCTATATCATGGCAGTCGAGGTTGCAGAAGTGTGTCGCACTCTCTACAACTGAAGCGGAGTACATTGCCGCTACAGAAGCTGGCAAGGAGATGATATGGCTGAAACGGTTCCTTCAAGAACTTGGCTTGCAACAGAAGGAGTATATTGTCTATTGTGACAGACAAAGTACAATAGACTTGAGCAAGAACTCCATGTACCATGCAAGGACCAAACATATCGATGTAAGATATCATTGGATCCGAGAAAAGGTAGAGAGTGAATCTCTGCAAGTCCTGAAGATCTCCACAAGTGAGAATCCTGCAGACATGTTGACCAAGGTGGTACCAAGAGACAAGTTCGAGTTGTGCAAAGAACTTGTCGGCATGCACTCAAGTTAGAAGTTCGTTGTTACCTCCTTCAGAAGAATGGGTCCGGAGGGGAAGATTGTGGGGTCCATCCCCATAATAATAAAGAAAAAAAAAGGAATGGAGTTAGATTTGGAACAAAAGCAAATCTGCTAAGCTGGGCGGTGGATAACAACTTGCCAATTTGCAAGTTTTCAAGTCTACAACTTGCAGAACCAAAACCAATTTTGGTTGTCGTGGGAAACATTTTCTCACCTATAAAAGGAGAGCTTCGGCTATCATTTCAACACACAGAGAAAGAAAAGTAACACAGTAGCTGCAGAGAGTATTTCTCAGGCATTGTGAGAAATAGACTGTGTAGGAAAAATAGAGAGTGTGAGCGATATTGTAGTGAGGTAGGAATCTTAAAAGAGAGTTATTTCTTTTGAGTGTATAGTGGTCCCTGAAGTATTTTACTCGGACTACTGGTGTAAAATTCCTCATTATAGTGGATTACTTTGCTCCTCTCGGGCTCGTGGTTTTTTCCCTTATTCAGAAGGATTTTCCACGTTAAAATCTTTGTGTCCTTGTTGTTCTTTTTTATTCTTGTTGATTACCGTATCTCGGTACTACATTATTGTTCCACTGTTATTACCGTGAATATTATTTCTGTGGGGGTTTATTCCCAACACCATTAACCATCTTTCGGACAAATATTTAAATAAACAATTTAACTATATATTTAGTTTCAACCATTGGGATGATGCCTCATTTGAGGACTTAATTATACGAGTTCTTGTCCATATTACTAATATTTAAAAATGAAAAAGAAAACCTGATAAATTATTTTAAAAAATATATTCGATAGAAGGAAGAAACGAGAACACAAAAGATAAAGACAAAGAGCTTTGACAAACTTCTTAAACACCTTTATTTATTTGTTACAAGAGTGTGACAAAGCTGAGAATTGGACAATAGGATATTAAAGTTACAGAGAAATATGATTATTTGCAATTTGGTATGTTGAATTGATAATCTCAATTAAAATAATTTTTTTAAAGAAAGTATAACTATTAGAAGGACGAAAACGTTGTCCTTAAGAATCAGCATATTTTCGTTAATTTCGGTAACAAGGTAAACATACCAAGGTTAATCTTGTTAGTTGTCACCTAATGCTTTGTTCCTTTGGAAAAAGCCGGTCATGTATGTTAAAAAAGTTCATTATTTTCTTTTTAGGTATAAGCTTTTTCTATTTCCAAAAACTTCAGTTTTTATTTTTAAAATTCAAAATAAAAATTAAATCAAACACAACTGCAGAAAAACATAATCACGTGCTTATTTGTTCCCTGTCTCTTTCTTTTCAAACGAAATATAAGTGGGCTTTGGGCCTACATTTTTGTTGTGTTTGGCCGATTGGGCGATTTTCACGCATAGGAGCATTTGGTCCTGATAATAAAAGAGAAATTTTCATAAAGCACTATCTTTTATTAGTAATTAGTCATCTATAGATACCATTTGCTATATTACGGATTACAGATACCTTTTTGTGGTTATAAGATGTATAAGCTATTGTATTCATGAATACAGTAGCAAAAATAGGAGTGAATCAGGAAAGTCCAGCTAATCAGTTGTTGTATTAGAGTGTATTCGGCTGTATTCATGGAGTAAGGGCCTAGTTCTTCTTGAAGTGATATGGGACGGATAGAAATGATGTTCGAGCAGATGATGAAAAAGAACCAAGATTCTGACGCACAATTGGCTTCGCATAACACATCTATCCGGAACCTAGAGGTGCAAATAGGACAAATCTCTCAAGCTTTAAATATCCGACCAAAAGGTGCGCTACCAAGTGATACGGTAGTGAACCCGAAGGGGGGGTAACAATCATGTGATGGCGGTTACAACTAGGAGTGGAAGAGGCGGTGATGTGCATGCCTCGGTNAATACATCAGAATACATAAATTATATTAATTAAAAAAAACATATGAATACATCCATGGCATATAGCGAGACAGTGAATACAATGAAATACATAGAATACAACGGGATACACTGAAATACAATGAGAAAAAAAGACAGTGAATGCAATGAAATACATGGAATACAACGAGATACATTGAATTACAATGAAAAAAAAGACAATGAATACAATGAAATACATGAAAATACAGCGTGATACGTTGAAAAAACATTAAAATATATTAACAGAAAGTCAAGTTGCTCAGCCCCAAACTCCGTCGTCTTTGTTCAAGAACAAACCCTAATTTCCGGCGAATCCGCCGTCGAGCAAAAGCCCTTAACTCTTTCGCGAATCTTTGTGTTCTTGGCATAACCTACGATTGAAACTTCGACGTAAACATCCATTGTGGAGAAGTAATTGACATTTTTTATGCCTGCGGCGGAGATCACAGTGACATCAAACGGACGCCACTCCATTATTGAATTCTTGATATTACGTCTAATATGTCAGTAGATTCAGGAAAGAGGGAATTGATTAAAAAAAAACTTTTTCCCCCTTTTTTTCTTGTGGTTTAGATGGATTTTTATGGGTGCAATAAAGAGAAGTTTTGAGCTTTCATTTGTGAGGTAGCAGAAGGGGGGGGGGGGGGAAGTGGAGGTGAACGGCAGAAGTGGCGGCGGAAGGAGGAGGAAGGCGGGAAGAGGTGGTGCAGCCGAGAGAAGTGAATTAGATTGAGCATCGTGTTTTCAGGAAATGGGGGAAGAGAATGGGATGTATCAAAGTAGAGAGAGAAAGAAAATATTGTAACTGATTAGCGTATTTAGTGGCTTAGGGGTAGGAGGTAACCAAAATTAGATATTTTGCATAAACATTAAAAGGTATCAATAGAATATAATTTTTTTAAATGGTATTTATTTAAAATAAATAAGATGTTAACCTTTGCTATAGGAGGTAAAAATTCATTAGAAGAATCCCGATAACAAGATTATTAGAAAAATAGATAATTGTCAAAAAAATTCATATAGTGATCATCAAGATTTACCACAAAATATGACAGTCAGCAAAGTTTTTCGTATGGTGATTACCAGGATTGTCACAAAATATGATAATCGTTAGAATTTCATATGGGAAAATTTCAATCGCCAGGAGTACTTTCCAAAATTTTGGCCGGACACTATCTTTTCAGTATTTTTCTTATCGGATTCAAAATTTTAATGGTGGTTCTAAAAAGGTCCGCATACTTGTACAAGCCATCAAAAAAGTCCTTATTAAAATCTAAAATGGACGTTAACGGCAAAAAACATGTAAATGGACATGGTCAAACGTGGAATTAGGGGTGGGCATCGGTCGGTTCAGTTCGGTTATGAATATTATCGGTTTTGCCTATCGGTTATCGGTTTATAAATATGATAAACCGATAAGCAAACCGATAAGATATCGGTTAATCGGTTATTGATCATTATCGGTTCAGTTATCGGTTTACCAGATAAGGTAAAACTAAAATTAAGAGTGCTGATATATATTACCATGGCCTTTGCCAAAGCTCACAGAGGCTGAAGTCAAGCAATTGATGGAAGCTGTAAGGCAGAACAACTCCTAAATGTTACAGTATTAACCATTTCTTTCCTTCACAATTATAATATCTCATGTCTAGTAAACTTCAGGCCGATGTGGATGGAAATGGCTCAATTGACTACACTGAATCAATTCATCACCACCACCATGCATAAGCACAGGCTAGAAAGAGACGAAAATCTATTTACTGCATTTCAGTATTTTGATAAAGATGGCAGTGGGTACGTACTATGTGTATATCCTACACACATGAGAAATCAGCTATGAACACTAAACAGAAAAGCAAAGTTGTGACAGTAACATATCGAGTATTAGCAAATTCTATGATCATCAACTACACATTAACCCAAATGGAACACAATGCAGAGGTAACTAATTTACAACAAGATATCCCTCTCACCAAACAGTTAGAGAATACAATGCCACTTCAGGATTTGGTAGCAAACCAGCAACTAAAACCAAAATCTGAAAGTACCACATCTCCAAACACAACATCACAAATGAAGCAGCTGACAACTTAGTAGTAGTTTGTTTTTATCAACTGACTGAATGAAAATATCAGCAGTACAACTACACGTCTACACCCCTTCCCCTTCATAATTTTGTCTATTCTATAACTTAATCCACTGAACTTGTGAATGAAATGGATCTTAACTTTATTTATGTGTTTGTTCCTTATACATTCAATTTATTAAAAACTAAAAGGGGCTTAAAAAATTCATGTATTGATTCCTATTCTCTTTAGGTGTTTGCAGTAGATAGTAGTCCTAAAAAAGGCAGTCAAGAGCAATAACAGAAAAGGTACAGAAAAGAGAAGCTTCAGTTTCTTCCTACTCACATTTGATAGACGAAAAGGAGAAATTGGATACCGATATAACTACAGATTTAGAAAATCATTCAAGTAAATATGCAAAAATTAATTTCTAACGGAAGCCTAAATCAGTGTTTCTAAGATACCAAACTAAGACGAATTCAGAAATGGGATATGAAACACTGACCTTAGTGCAATGCTCTGCCGGAAAAAGATAATAGAAAACTGAGTCTTGACGGGCTCAGCCGTGGGGGCGTGAGCCGTGAGGCGGAGAACTGGTGAGGGCTTGAGCCGTGTGGCCGGTGGCGGACTGGCAGAGAACTGGTGAGGAGTGAGGACTGAAGACTGACGGTGAGGGTGACAGGGAGTGAGGCGGAGAAAGAACTGAGAGAGAAATTGAACCATGTATATGAAACCCTAGTATGTATATACTTAACGGTAAACTAGTAAATTAGTAAACCCTTATTGGGTTATCGGTTTACCCAATAACAGAATTGCTAAACCGAGCCCGAACCGATAACCCAATAAATTTTTTTTTACCCGTTACCGAACCGTTAACCCAATAACCCAATACCGATAACCTAATAAGTAATTAACGGTTTGGGTATCGCTTTTACCCGATATATGCCCACCCCTACGTGGAATACTCTTCAACCTATACCACATACTATCTATTATTTTATTTCATTTTTATCATAACCAATTATGCTATATGAATAAAAATATAATGCTTTTTTCTCAGGGTACTGATGATGCTTTTTCCGTGCATGATTCATGCTAATAACATTCAAAAATGCTAATAATACGATCTTATCCTTAGGCTATAGGGGTTTTCTTCTTTTTCATCAATTCTTCAATTAATGAAGTTCTCCTTAATTTCTTTTACAGCAGTAGATACTGGATTATAGTAATATTTATTACTTCTTTGCAACTTGAGCTTCATTAATACTACTACTGTGATTCATAATTTTATTCAAGCTTTTAATTAATTTACGTTTCTTAGAATTTGACTTCACCGATTTTGTTCAGGCTTTTCATTGTAGTTCTAGAGAAAATAAAAGCATCTATTTTCTTGTAAAATCTTAACACAGATTTAATAATGTTACCTTTTGGATATTTGCATTTAACACAAAGGATGAAGAATTGTAATTTTACGGAATAAATGATAGAATTTTATTTGCTTTAAAACAAACTAAATAAAAAAGAAATAAAAAAAATGAAAATACAAAGCTCCATGAGTTCCGGCCAGATAATTGGAAATCACGTGCTGTTAGCCTGTTACACTGTCCAAGTAAAGTAGCTCACATATCCCAAATACAAAAGCATACACGAAGTGTATTATGTATATCTAAAGGCGGACCTATTTGTACTTGAAGGATCACTGGACCCCGTAATATATATAT
>NC_031996.1:36614688-36645770 GCF_001879085.1 Nicotiana attenuata | reverse complement strand
TATATATATATATATATATATATATATATATATATATATATATATATATATATATATTTATTTATGTGTGTGTATACTTTAAAAATAATTATAACTAGCTTGACATCCTCAATACCTAAAATAAAAAGTGTTCCCGTCTCGTAAAAATTCTAGATCCGCCTCTAAATATATCATTATCTTTTTTGTTTTTTTGAAAAGAAACCAAAGTTCTGAAATTAAGTTCCAAGCCGGCTCAACTATGCTAAACAAATTCGGACATAACAATTATATCGAGGCCAAAATTATGCAAACATAGCTAGCATTTCCCCATAGATTTTTAAATTTATTTTGAAAAATTAATTTGGGTGAAGTTTGATTTGAAGATGAAAATGTGTTTGAACATCAATTTTCAATACATATTCACTTTTGCTTTTTGAAAAACATGAAACATGACTTGTCTCCACAAGTTCTAAAAACTATCACAAATACCCAACAATACCTTCATCAATAACATTCATTATATTATCGCAAATCATAGTCCTGAACATAAATAAATTTGGTACAAATTTATCATTTTTATAACGAACTACATTATACACTATCAGATGACTGAGAAGATAAACCAACATTGTTATAAAATAATAAATGGTGGGCTCTTTTATAAAATACAAAAAATTGGGACAATTTTAAAAAAAAATCTAATAGTAATATTTTGGGTTTTGGAAATTTACTAAAATATGGATAAAATTTATGATCAAACATATATTTATCAAAAAAATACCCAAATTAATTTTGGAAAAGTCTATGGCCAACCGGGTCCTTATTTTCTGGATGATTTTTATCTATCATTGTTTTTCTGGAGAAAAAAAAACAAATTAATGAGTTGTAAACGTACTTATGCTGCTCTAGTCCTTGGTCTTCCCCTGTTTCCTCTATAGTCTCTACAGTGACTTCATATACTTCTGTTTCTTGTCAATTCCATTTTACTTCCCTCGTTTTCTACAATTATTATTGAGTTTATACAAACAGCCGAAGATATTTCCACTTGATTTTCCACCTTATTTGTCTTTTCATTATAGTTTCTCATTCAAGGTTCATTTTCCACCACAACTTTTGCAACCTAAGACCCTCTACCTTAAATTTTTGCTATAAAATATCATTTCTTAACCATACTATATAACAACAAATCCGTTTCTACATTCTTATTCTTCAGTTTTGAATCTTTTTAGAACTCTCCGATGGGTGGAATATGCCCAAGATATTCTTGTTTTTAGTTTGCAAGGGTATCTGCAGGTTTTGAGATCACAGATGATACAATAATTTCTGGGTATTTATTGAGTAAAAATTAGCTGGTTTTTCAGTGGATTGAGCTCTCTGGAATTTAGTTTAAACGACAAGAAAAAGGCTTTGGTTTTGTAGTGTGTAAAGAATGGAGTTGAAATTGGTTAATTCCGAGTTCTTGTCTTTATCTAAGTTAGTTGGTAGAGAGGTGAAGAAATCAAGCTCATTTCTTGATACAAAGCTAATGTTTGGTATCAATGGGACTCAAAAGTTCTATTCTTGCAGAGGTAATTTTCTAATGAGAAGTTTTACGCATGGGTTTTTGTTATTTTCATTTAATTCTCTTCTAGTGTTAATTATTGTATGTTCTCTTTACACTTTGGGTTTTCGTAGTTTAATCAGAAGATCATTAGGCCAGCCCCATGTTCTTCTTTCCCTTTTCTAATCCCCCCCTCCACCTGCAGTTCAACAGTCTTATGAGCTAATTTGCACTAAAGATGGTTAAGCAAATGCATACATTTTTCTTGCTGCCTTGCATTTATTTAAGTGGTGGACCGTCCTTTTAATGTCTTGTGCTATGTTGCTAAACTCTTCAAAAACGCCCCCGGGTGCGATCCTTCTAAAGTTGCATTATTTGAGGATCTGACTCGGGCGCGGCTAGATTTTTGGAAGAATTCGAGCAACATAAGCTTAGTGTGCATTTTTAAGCTTAATAAATAAAAGGAGGGAAAAAGCTTAATAAGGGGGGATGCGATTTTTCCAGATTTTGAGTTCTATCTGAGAAAATCATATGCTTGTGTTATACCAAGCCTTTTCATTTTTGGGTCGTCTTTGCCCTTTTGAAGTTTTATTACAATCTTTTTCTTATTATTTGTTATATTGTGTACAATAATGGACTTATACGGGCTTACATGGACATAAGTATTCATATTGACAACCTCAAGGGATTAGAAGGGAGAGCATGAACTTAAAGTAGAACAATCTACCATGAGGCAGTACAAAGTATCTATAGCTTAGAGAAATACATGCTGTTTCATTAGGCAAGAAATAGAAGGCAGTGGCTACATCTGAGATGATAACATTTCTTACAGTAATACTAAAAGTAGATGATATTTCTTCAGACATTCATATTGGCTTTTGCCTGTTTTACATCCAGGTGTTGTACTCAAGGCTTCTTATGATGCTGCAAGCTCCATTAGCAAAGAGAATCTTGTAGTAGACACTTTTTCTTGTCAGATAAATGGTACAAACTGTTCAGGACTGTATCTTAGAGATGTAAGAATGCTTGATGCTTCTGATGATGAATATGGAGGAGTACTCATTAATCCTCAAACACTCCCATCCAATCCCAATATGTTTGCATCTGTACTTCGCGCATCTCTCTCCCACTGGAAAATGAAGGTACTTGCTCAGAATTCCACACCTTCATTTACTTTTATGGTGTTAAACTGATAATGTAGAGGAATCCATTGCATTTTCATTTTTCGCTTGTTCTATTGCGGGCCGAGGGTCTATTTGGAAACAGCCTCCCTACCCCAGGGTAGGGTAAGGTCTGCGTACACACTACCCTCCCCAGACCCCACTTGTGGGATTATACTGGGTTGTTGTTGCTTGATCTATTGCAGAGATGCTTGTGATTGTAGAACAATGCACATGCCACCAGTCTGAGTGTTTCTTCAGATATAAATATATTACTACAATTTATGGAACACCTAGTTTCTAATTGATGTTGCACACTGCAGGGGAAGAAGGGAATTTGGCTTAAACTACCAGTTGAGAAATGTGATCTTGTTCCTGTAGCAGTAAAGGTATTGAATATCATCGGTACTAAACTTTATTTCTCGAATATTTTTGGTTTTTTAACCCTCCGGGGTTGGCCTGGTGGCAATAGACTTGAGCCTTGGGGTTTGCTCCCTTTCAAGGTCTCAAGTTCGAAACCCACCGGGTGCAAACAATTTCTGAGGGCCATCGGACTGGGTAAAACCTGAATTAACCGTGGTGCACTTGCGGGAAACTCCTTGCCGAGAGCCTGTGCACCCCCGGGATTAGTTGGGGCTCTTAGAGACTAGGACACCCGGTGCAAATCAAACAAAAAAAAGATATATTTTTGGTTTTAGTATCTGAAGAGTAAAGTATATACCATGATCCTTTAGTTTCTGATGCTAACTCTTCCTGCAAAGTCAAACTCTAAAGTAACTAATTTCACAGGAAGGATTTCAATACCATCACGCGGAAAGAGGATATCTCATGATGACATATTGGCTTCCCGATGATCCGTGCATGCTTCCTTCTAATGCATCTCATCAAGTTGGAGTTGGGGGTTTTGTGATCAATGACAAAAATGAGGTAAATATATCTGTTAAAAAGACACTCCTAGCATGCCATAATATTACATGTATATCTTCTGTAGTCCCTTGACCTCAAGAAATGACTGCTTTAGGTGCTTGTTGTACAAGAGAAACATTCTGCGCCCGCTCTTTCAGGTCTATGGAAAATACCAACCGGCTTCATTCTTGAGGTATGTTCTGGTTATTGTGCAAACATGAAATCTTCACTTCAATCACTAAACTCATTCTAACTTTTAATGCCAATATCAGTCGGAGGAGATCTTTACAGGAGTCGTGAGAGAAGTGAAGGAGGAGACTGGGGTAAGATATTCATAGGAACATATTTCCCCTATAAATATGCAATCTAGAGCTGCCATAATATTCGTTTCTAATCTTTCCAGATCGATACTGAATTTGTGGAGGTTATTGCTTTCAGGTGAGAAAATGTTTGTCTCTTCAAATGTCGATGGATTCTATCTTTATGAAAAGTGCCTACTTTTTGTGTTTCTACCAGATAGCAGAAAGGAGCTAGAAAGAACAAAAAACATAAAAGCTAAATTATCCAAGCAAAAGATTTGGTCCAATACATAGTATCTTCGGAACTTCATTCACCATTCACTTCTTGCTTCAGTGAGGCATTTGTGGAAAGGATGTGAATCTGATACTGACATTTTGTTTGAAAAGCTATAGAACTATCCTTGATAATGAATTTAGCTTTTAGCTCTCTGATATGTTATTTAAGAGACACATTATAGCATGTGAAAATGGTGATTGCATTCAACACTATTTGTTGATTTTACTTTCTCTCCCAAGTAGAGACCATTATTCAATTTAACATATGTTCTTCTTCAGGCATGCTCACAATGTGGCTTTTGAAAAGTCCGATTTGTTCTTCGTCTGCCTCTTAAGACCCCTGTCAACAAGGATCATGGTTGATGATCTGGAAATTCAGGAGGCCAAGGTAAGCATATTGAACAAAGAAACTTGTCATTTATTTTCCTACAATAGACAACATGTTAAAAGATACCCCCTTCCCATCTCAGATTCTCCAGTGGTCACACTGTCCATACTATATACTTGTCTCTCCATTATCTGTACCTCTGGAGTAAAGATATGAAAAACTTCAACAATATTGAGAAAGAAAATATGAGCATACACCGAAATGTTTCTGTGATTTTGACATTTTGTAAGGCAGGCTACAGTTTCAGGGAATTGTTTAAAGCCTTTGGTTAAGGGAGTAGAGGAGGGATTCATGCATAAATAGGAAAGAGATACATTAATTGACAAGCACGGAATAGTAGACAAACTTAGAGACAATGAGAAAATAAGGACTTGAAATGAAGCCTTACTTAAGCTGCCTGTCTTTATAATGCAGTGGATGCCTCTCGTCAAGTTCGTTGAGCAGCCATTAGTCCAAGCAGATAGCATGTTTAAAAAGATCATAGACATTTGCATTGCTCGGCTGGGAAAGCGTTACTGTGGATTATCTGTCCATCAACTAGTCTCTACATTTGATGGCAAACTATCCTCCTTGTACTTCAACACAGTAGAAGATTCAGATACCAACTGTCAAGCCAAATAGCATTGCGATCAGCATTTTCAATGCATTTTTAGATCTCGACTTCCCTATCGATGAAGATGGACCGATTGAAACACAATATACACCAATAGATCATCTTCCACTATGGATTAGTGACCTGTAATAAGAAAGTTATCTCAGAGTGCCCGATGGAGCAAAAAACAAAGGAAAAGAAAAAAGTTAATACAGTGTATATATCTTCTCCTTTGGACATGGACTCTGTAAATATGTGACATTTATGTTTCTTATCACTAATTTAACTTTCAGTATATTTTTGCCACTCCACTAATATCTTTCCTTGCCCTTTTTTATCCCCATCATAACCTAAGTTGTTGTATGAAGTATGAACTTATTGTGGGTAGGTGACTTTCATAGAGAAGTTTGGCTTATGGTGCTTGAATATAGTTCGGGGTGTCAATTGTTCGGTTCGGCCAGTTATTTTATAAAATATGTACCATACAAATTTTTCGGTTGTTCACTTTTGCATAATCAAAATAAGACTTTTCGAAACCGTCCCAATTATCTCAGTTTATCTTTGATATCGATACGCTTCGGCTATTTTTTTGTATTTTACTTAAAATGGCATGTAAGAGTCGCTAATAGAAGTTAGAATGCGATAAGATATGTACTTACTTAGGACTTCGGCAAAACTCTATAAGATACGTACTTATCTGAACTGTCCTGATCCCCCTTCAATACAGTAGATATCTCTACAGATGAAGATGTTTCTTCTGGACGTGCAGAATAGTTAAACAATCTTGTCCTGTCCACTTCTGGAGTTTTTTCTTCTGATTCCTCACAGTCACTACACTTATTGACAGAACCTGATCCATCCAATGACTTCTCCTTTCCTGAAGACAAACCCTTGCACCGGCCAGAAACTTCAGTTTTTGGGTCAATTTGGCAGAAACGTTATTAGTATTCGTGAACTGTCAAATATAATGCCGGAAATTCAAGTTTTCGAAAGATATATGTATGAACGTCTGGACAAGTTACCATGTTATTAATGTGATTTTCATTTTAGCTTGCAAAATTCTTGGAATTTTTTTTGTCCAATAGTTCAAGGAGATTTTTTTCCTAAAACTGAGTTTGCAAACTTCAAAGCAAGCGCCACTAAGGAATTTCAAAGTTTAATTACACACTTTTTCCAGTAAAAATGAAGAGCGAGCTACCCTAATAAGAAAGATACTCAACTCCACTTTGGAGATGTTAACATAGACGCCAGAAAAGATGAGGAGAAGACATTAAGGACCCCTACCATTCCAAATTGTGTTTGAACTCTCCTTGCTTTTGCCGAAGATTTCTTCATTCTCAAAAGTGTACAGATCAGTGAAATTGTTATCACTAGAGGAGAACCATTTGGTATCTAGTAACTCATGTTCCGCGCTGCCACGTAAATCTGCTGTTCCCCTGGAGCAAGAGGATCTGCTTAAAGGACTCGTACAAAAAGGTAGTTCTACGGCCACCATCATGCTATCCTGTTGTGCGTCCACACAACCAATTAGGGCTGGTATAAAGGAAGGACATCTGCATTGCCAGAAGCCCAGAAAATTGCTACAAATAACACTGTTTTTTTTGTTGTTTGTTTTTCTTTTCATACGGTGAGGGGTTTATTTAAAAAAAAAACATGCCTATATCGAAAAGAAGATGGAATGGAATAGAATAAAGGTATTTCCTCAATTTCAAGATCAAGAGCATAAAATCGCTGTACACATCAAGTGAAGCAATAAACACGGAATCTGTAGAATTTAAGATACAGCTGACGCATGCCCACCATTTAAAAACCAGACATACTGAAACTAAAAGGAAACATAAAGTTGTTGGAAGCCTGGAACTTGATACCATAAGGTATAGTAGATGAAGAGGGTGTGTTTGGTGTGGCATAATTATTATAGAATCTTGAAAACTATTTCCTAAATCATTTTTATGTGTTTGTTTAGATATGAAGATACGTGAGATATGATAGTGATAGAAAGTGGAGATAGGGCATGGGTGCGATGTTTCAAAACAGGTTGATATGATGGTTACATATTGGGTTAAGCATGAGATCTGGAGTAAGAGTTTATATAATTGTACACAAATAGGCATATGCTCAAAACAGTCAAATTCCTGCTTTTTCATCAAGAAAACATTTATCCTAACTACACACACCAGACAAAAAGTGAAGCTAGAAAGAAATACAGCAGTAAGCTTACAATTATGGGAAATGAAGTAATAGAAGCACTAAGATTTATACAGGTAATGGTCCAGCATCCCATGGAAAGGAGAGACTACTAATAAATATAGAAGGTGATAAACTCATAGAGGGAGTGTTAGTCATAAAACATGCAGCGAGCTGGCAACCCTAACTGAATGAAAATAGCATCAGGAAGTGCTCTCACCAATTCACGTTCAATGCCATTTGTCCCTGTATATGACACGGGAAAATTATATTGATTAATTTCTATGTTACAATAAGCCCTATTTATATGTATACATAACACATAACCTAATCCTATTACATAAGGGACTAGAAGTAATTACATACATTCACATAACTATTCTAACACTCCCCCTCTAGCTGGTGCATATAAATCATATGTACCGAGCTTGTTACATATGTAGTTAATACAAGGACCAGTGAGGGACTTGGTGAAAATATCTGCAAGCTGATCATTCGACTTCACAAACTTTGTAGCAATATCTCCCGAGAGAATCTTTTCTCTAACAAAGTGATAGTCAATCTCAATGTATTTAGTTCTCTCATGCAACACTGGATTTGACGCAATATGAAGAGCATCTTGATTATCACACACAAGTCTCATCCGACTAATCTCACCAAATTTCAACTCCTTGAGCAACTGTTTGATCCAAATTAGCTCACATGTCGCCATAGCCATTGCTTGATATTCTGCTTGTGCACTAGAGCGAGCAACCACATTCTGTTTCTTGCTCTTCCAAGACACCAAATTTCCTCCTACTAAGACACAATATCCAGACGTAGAACGTCTATCAAAAGGTGATCCTGCCCAATCAGCATCTGAGTATCCAACTATCTGCTCATGGCCTCGATCCTCAAACAATAAGCCTTTTCCTGGAGCTAATTTTATATACCGAAGAATGCGGACAACTACATCCCAATGACTATCACAGGGAGAACCCATAAACTGAATCACAACACTCACAAGAAAGGAAATGTCAGGTCTAGTCACTGTGAGGTAATTTAATTTACCAACAAACCGCCTATATCTTGCAGGATCGCTAAGAGGCTCCCCTGTCCTGGTAGAAGTTTACAATTCGGATCCATCGGAGTGTCAACAGGTCTACAACCTATCACTTCTGTCTCCTCAAGTATATCCAAGGCATACTTCCGTTGTGAGATCACAATACCTGAGCTAGATTGAGCGACCTCAATACCCAGAAAATACTTTAATTGCTCAGGTCCTTAGTCTGAAAGTGCTGAAAGAGATGTTGCTTCAACTTACTAATATCATCCTGATCATTTTGCCAGTAATAACAATATCGTCAACATAAACGACCAGATAAATACATAGATTTGAAGCAGAATGTCGATAAAATACAGAGTGATCAGCTTCACTACGAGTCATGCCAAACTCCTGAATAACTGTGCTGAACTTACCAAACCAGGCTCGAGGAGACTGCTTTAGACCATAAAGGGACCGGCGCAACCGACATACAAGGCTACTAGACATACCCCTAAGCAACAAAACCAGGTGGTTATAAACCTCATCCTCAAGGTTACCAGAAATATGATCGGATGCACCTGAATCAATGACCCAAGACTCAGAGGTTGAAGATTGGGAGACACAAGTCACGCTACTATCTGTTGGAACAACGGAGGCTAATCCTGAAGATGTTTGTTTACGTGCTTTGTACTGAAGGAACTCAATATAATCTGGTAACGAAACCATCTGGATTGGATCCAATGGATTGTGAGTTAAAGGACGAATGCCATTATAATGTTGCGTCGGAGAATATAAAAGTGGTCGGAATTTGATTTAAACTTGAATGAAAAGACTCGGAATAACCTCCCAAGTAAGCTGTCCAAAAAAAGTTGTCAGAAAAAATCACTGTAGCTGCCGGAAAGTTAGTGTAGTTGCCGGAAAATCTCAAAGTGATCGGAATAAAAAGAAAAAGGTATGGGTAGGCTCGGAATTGCTGTGCGACCAGGCTGTCCTGAAGAATAGAGGTGTGCATTCGATTTATCGATTCGATTTTGACCCTTATCGATAATTACTTATCGATTATCGATTTGTACATATGCTTATCGTTATCGTTTCAATAAGGTTTCGATTTTTTCGATTTCCATTTATCAATTTTTGGGGCTTATCGATTCGATTATCGATTACACCAATAAGAAAAATTGCGAGATTCCACGGAAAGTATATCGCTATAAACACGCCTAACTAATATGGACAAAAGGAAGCTAAAATAAGACAAACACCGTTTATAACATAAAAATTGTATCAACAAGTACATGCAACGAAACTAAAGTAAGGGATCAAATGTATGGCACCAACATTCCAACGGTATAAAAAACAAAAAAAAAATACATCATCACGGCTAATTTTGTTTTCCATTAATTTGAACTTCATTCCCTTGAGCTTTAAATATGATCATTCCTTAAATATGGTAGAGGAAATAATAGGGTTAGGGACTTAGGGTAAAGGAAATGGTATTATAAAAAAAAAATTGTCTTTTTAGTATATCTTATCGGTTTATCGATAAACCGATAACCAAAGAGGACAAAATCGAAATCGACAACTCGATAAGGAAAATTTCAAAATCGAAATCGAAATCGATAAATCGATAAACCGATAACAAATAATCGATTCGATTTATCGATAAACCGATTCGATTGCACACCCCTACTGAAGAAGCTCGGCCAAAAATGGCCGGAAGAAGCCTCACGCGCCGGCGCGTGAAGACGGAGACTCGTCGGAAAATATTTTCCCGGCGGCGCGTGAGGGCGCGTGGGAGGGGGTCTGCCGGAGAAATTTTTACGGGTTGGTCGCCGGAAGCTGATCTACCTCGTGGTGGTGTTGGTTTTTGCACAACACCGATGATAATTGGTTTTTTTCGAAAAACAACCCTAAAAGGTCGCAGGAATTGAAGCACGACGACTGTTTTGGGTGGGTTCTCTTTCCCGGATGTTTTCTCACTGCCGCTCTGATACCATGTGAGAAATATGACACGGAAAAATTATATTGATTAATTTTCTATGTTACAATAAGCCCTATTTATATGTATACATATCACATAACCTACTCCTATTACATAAGGGGCTAGAACTAATTACATACATTCACATAACTATTCTAACAAGGTAGTCATATGAAAGAACTTTTCTCCTAGCCCTTGGGGATGAGGACCTACCACACGATAAGGGTCTGCAGTCATGCAACATAAAAGCAGCAGTTAGCAAGAGCAACTTCAAAGATTTCCATGCAACTCTGTGTAGTGCTAGCGATAAAGCATAAAATGTGTCCATAATCAGATTATTGAAGCATGAAGAGCTAGATTATTAAGTATGCCAATTTAAGGTCCTATGTAAGATTGACTTTTCCATTGAAAGTTGGAGCATCCAAATACTGCAACCTGAGAATCAATCAGGTGTCTAGTACTTGCAAAGAATCCTCTCTAGTATTCCAAAATGTAATATAAGCATGAGGCGTGCATGCATTGATTGAACATATATCTATGGCTTTGACTTTAAAATACATAACCCTTAAGCACGCTGTGCATCCCCATAAAGGTACTCAGAGCACTTTCCAGTGGCTAGATTACCTCAGTTACCAAGTGAGCATTATCAAGGATTTGGGTGGTTATCTGTGCCTGTATTACTTATTTGCTTATCTGGAAATACTTAAGAACCTCTACTGGAATTTGGAGTTCCTTCTTGCTGGATGCAACACTACTGTAAACTACATCCATAACATTAATGCCTCAAAGAGGACTTAGTTCAAGCATACAATTTTATCATCTATGATGATCTGTTAACAGCCAGATGATCTCCTCAAAACTTGGGAAATGTAATGCATGGCTCTCCAAATGTGCAGATGCTGTTTTCAGTCGATAAAACTGGTAGAGGCAGCTTTCACGGCCGGTTTTAAATTTGAAACCTATCCATAATCTTGACTTCCAAAGGTAGTCCTAACTACTACTTATTCAGGAGGAATCCATTTATCCCTTTTTGGTTGTCATAAAATCTCGTAAAGATGGTATTTGCACAATTATCATTCATGTTCTGTTATTCTTGATGCATAAAGTACAATTACCTACGAGGTACCTGCAGTGAATGGAATGGTGTAGACATTTCAACTTTACCTAAACCTAGGAGACAAAAAGGCATTTGATCAAATATCCATTCTATAGGTACCTGCAGTGAATGGAATGGTGTAGACATTTCAACTTTACCTAAACCTAGGAGACAAAAAGGCATTTGATCAAATATCCATTCTAAAAGAACTGAAGGCACCTATAAAGAAAGATAGTTCTTCACTCCTTTTCCCTACAAACTAGAAATGATCCATATAAAGTGCATAAAGTAGAAAGCAAAATGAAGAAAAAATGATAGGAGTAGCGGACAATGATATTATTATAATTAGAATTGTGATGAGAAAAACTATATATATNTCTTCTTACATCAAATTATCCTTATGTGTATATATATATATATATATATATATATATCCAAACGATAGTATTAAATTTCTCATATTAAGAAACTTAAGCTATTAAATAAAACTCATAATTTCATATTGAAAAATAACAAAAATATAAAGATAACATTAGGATATTTATACATAAGATAAGGATATTATTTATATAACACAAAATAACAATTATTAAAAAAATTGGTAGATTTTTTTACAAAAGTAATAGAAGGCTTATCTCTTATACGTTTGATGAATTCAAAATTATAATTTAGTAAAAAATACTACATTATTTTAGTTATAAGTAAAATATAAAATGAGAAAACTAATCAAGTATTACAGTAGAAAAGAATGTACCAGGGGGAGNGGTGTAAAGATAATCTTAGGATATTTATGCTTTGAATTAATTTTTTGTTAAAAAGTAAAAGTTAAGTAAATAACACTCAAAATATTTTTGATAAATTTAGACAATTGAAGAATTTTTAACAGTATAACATAAGTTAAAAATAATAAAAATATTTTCAGAGTAATAATATATATATATATATATATATATATATATATATCTGTTGTATTAAAAGAAAAATAGTGACAAAATATTAACCCAATTGACAAGTTAATAAAAAGTTGCATTAAAAAACGTATAATACTAAGTACTTTCTAATTTAATAAAGAATATGATTACGATATAATGTGCATCCTTTAAATTTAAATGAATTTTGTTATATTTCCGCACATTGTATTAAAAATAAAATAGCAACTACAATTTATTGAAACAATATGATATATCAATTTATAATTTCATAAGATTAACGTTCTTTAGAATTATCCGTGCGGGTTCTAACACTGTATCCATCCTAAAAGAACTGAAGGCACATATAAAGAAAGATCACTCTTTTTCCCTGCAAACTAGAAATGATCCCTATAAAGAGCATATAGTAGAAAGAAAAATGAAGAAAAAATTGCTAGAAAATAGCTACTCTATGATATTTGTAAAATGATTCCTATAAAGAGCAAACTGCAATTTGCTCAATTGTGCTTCCAAAGTACCAGGAAAGAAATAATTTATTTCCATAAAAGAAAAAAGAAAGAAACAATTTATTTTCCAAATTCAGAAATATGCAGGTATATCTACAGGATAACAAATTATTTCCTTTGACACTTACAGTATCGGCTTTCCTCCTCGACCCACCCATCCATTGAAAAATTGTGGCAGAAATCTTCCTTGCAGCCTCCACTAAATCGTGAAGAGATAATTACAGAAGGACCAGAGGGGAAAAAGAAGGAAATGAAAAACAAGTATCACCTAAGTGAAATAATCTCTCATGCAGGTCAAAATCATATGAGTTTTACAGGCTAGTAATAATAAGTTAAAATATACAATGGCTAATCTCTGCCTCCAAAAATTAACATGCTAGATGATTATAAAGTGGAGAAAATGTCATAAATATTCTTCTATTATTACTTACTTAATGATGAGTTTCACTATAAGTTTTAATCAGAAACTCGAAAACAGATAATCATCTTATCGACACATACAAGAAAGCTAATGCAATTACAGACTTTTGATGTACTCCTATAAAAAGACCACTCAATACCTAGCCAATGACACATGGAAACTAGATTGCCTCCACAAAATACCATAGCATCAGTCAAATCACACATAATCCAAGTTTTACCTTCCAATTACCAAAATACATGCTCACCTACTGTAAACCAGCAACTGTTCTAAGATACCATTCAAATAGAAGATGCATATTGAATTTTGATGTCAAGTCCATAATTATCCCAACAACAACAACATACCCAGCATTATCCCACACCGTGGGGTCTGGGGGGAAGGTAGTGTGTACGCAGACCTTACCCTTACCTCGTGAGGATAGAGAGGTTGTTTCCACTAGACCGGCGGCTCCGGAAAGCATAAGCACCACATTAATGAAAATATAGACAAGAAGGGACAACACCAAAGAGCCACATAAAAAGCAGAATAAAACAAGATAGTAAAGTGATCAACAATGAAAGAAAACAACGGTTAGTCATAAAAACCTACTACCAACAGAAAGCGAGACTGCGTACCAAAACTACTGCTATGAACACTCGATACTACCTACCCTACTACCCTAATCCTCGACCTCCACACCTTCTTATCAAGGGTCATGTCCTCGGTCAGCTGAAGTTGCGACATATCTTGCCTAATCACCTCTCCCCACTTCTTCTTCGGCCTACCTCTACCTCTCCGTAGGCCCTCCTATGTCAACCTCTCACACCTTCTCACCGGGGCGTCTGTGCTCCTCCTCCTCACATGACCAAACCACCTAAACCGTGCTTCCCGCATCTTGTCCTCAATAAGGACCACTCCCACCTTGTTGCGAATAACCCCATTCCCAATCCTATCTAACCTGGTGTGCCCGCACATCCATCTCAACATCCTCATCTCTACTGCCTTCATCTTCTGGACATAGCGATCTTCACTGGCCAACACCCAACCTCATACAACATAGATGGACTTAAATGAGTAATAGAAAAACAAAATTCAAGTTCAAGGAAGTGATTACTCGGTTTACAAATAAATTGAGGATAAGCACTTAAATGACTATAGAAAACGAAATCTGACATACTAATATGAATCAAACTGAAGGGAAAATATGTGGTTGTTACCTCTCAACAGCGATTTCTGAGAGGTATTTGCACAGATATGCAGATCAATGCCTTGAGGATTTTGTCGTTAGTGCCAAGCTTTGCAGTTCTCGTAATGGACCTTCTGAAGAATGAAAAAAGGAGATTCATAGGTCTTTCGTTCCTTAGCAATACGTTTCAAACTCAAGCCAGTAAATTTTCCAAAAGGAAATGCATCAATATCCGAATTCCGGTATTATATGGACTGAAATGTACAGAGACTCTGTGTATGTGTATCGATAGAGAGAAAAGACGAGCGGCGTTGATTCCAGAACTGATGTGGATAATACGAAGATATATATGGACTGAAATGTACAGAGACTCTGTACATTTCTCTCTATCGATACACATACACAGAGTCTCTGTACATTTCAGTCCATATAATACCGGAATTCGGATTCCAGAACTGATGTGGATAATACGAATATATATATATATATATATGTTGAACAAGAGCATACGTATAACAATTAAATTCGTATGCGGTTTTAAGGATATGTGGATTGATTCAACACAAGCAATCAAGAATGTTAGATAAGCGAAGTAAAAACAAGATAAACAACCAAACCAATTTACGTTGAGTCGGGGCTCGGATTTAGGCTTAACAGTAGTTTCGCCCTCGACCAGACCCTCAATTCAAAGCCAAATATATATGAAGAGCTATGGTTAAAATAAGAACTTCTAAATAATTAAGAAGCAAAGAAACAAGTTTGTATTGCCTTGATATGTATGTTACAGTGTCCATTAAATAAGAAACTTCCCCTTTATATAGTAGGGGAGTTTTACCCTTAGTACAATTCTAAAAAAGGTAAAAATCCTCCACTTACCTTGTAGCATCAGACAAAAATAGGTGAGTCTGTCAAATCAATTATTTCAGGACAAGCAGTAGAAAGTCTTCTTTTCTTGCTGTCTCCACTTACCTTGTAGCATGGAGGAGTAAAAACATCGATAACCTCAACTTCACTTGACAAACCAGCATTCATGCTCTGCTGACAAACTTTACCACCAAATTCTTCGTCCAATTCGAATATGTCCCTTGAGTTGTCTGTTATGCCATAGCAACCACTTTGAATTGAGGATGGCGCATTCACCGGCGAGTCAATGATAATATATGTCTGCTCGGGATCCTCTCTATGGGTTGTGCTATATTCTTCAGCATGTTCGTAAAGTTCTTCTCTCCAATCAAAATGTTCATCGATATTTTCTACAGCGCTACTAGCAGAACTATCAGAAGTTGTGGATCCTGCAGATCCTTCGTCTGTTAACTTTTCACTGCTCCCCAAATAATCTTCACTGTTGTCCCAATCATTGGTTGTATACTCATTCTTGTCAATTCCTGTATAACAGGGAAGTTCGTCCAGCGCACAAACTTGGACTCTCATGTGCTCTGGAATATTAGGGCAACCAGCTGAATGCATCTTGTATTTTGTGGAGAAGAAATTTACGGTGAGATTTAGGCTGAACATAGAAAACAAAACTAATAAGACAAAATTCATTACGGCTTGTAAGTCCACCTCAGGAAAGCTGAGCAATAAATTTCATACCTTTGCCACTCAGGGAGAGTAAGCATTGTATATGCCAATTTAATCTTGTTAGCAACTCCTCCAAGAGATTTGAACGATGCTGCTGCCTGTCTAACTGCACGGGATTCTACTGGATGCTGCCATGCCCACTCAAACTGCAACATTCAATTAAGAAAACAATTAAATTGATATCTCCAACCAGCTTCAGTTGGTCTATCCTTGAAGCAAATTCAGGTTACAATGGGAATTTGCATAATGTAAAGTTTCAAAAAATGAACCTTTTTGTAACATAAAACCTCCTGAAATTCCAACAGTTTGCGCTATTTCTCAATTGGTTCACTTGAAGTTAAGTTGCAAATTTCCCCTTTGTTTATTTCACATGAGAATTAAGCCAACAACAAACACTGGGGAAGTTAGATTTTTGCATTAAGAGATTCAATGTGAGCGAGCAGAGGTAACCAAATGGTTATGAAAACAGTTTGTAGTGTTTGGATTTTTTTCAGCTTTCTTTTAAGAGTATTATGGTCTAGGGATTGGTTCCTCGAGACCTATGTGCATGTTTGGATTTGGGTTCTGAAAATTGGTTTCTCGAAAGACAATGTGTATACTTGTGTATAGATTTGATGGAAAAGTATACTTTTTAAATTTTTAATTAAGATATATTTTTGCTTTAAGTTTCCTCAAATTAATCTTAGTTTCATTTTTCCAGGTAGTGTAACTAAACAATAATACGCTACAGCTATTCAGGACCTGATTGACTTTTTTTTATCTAAAGATTATTTTCAAAATTAAACATCACAAATATTTCTAAAACAACAAAAATGTATTACCTGTTACCTAAGGCCAATTTTGACAAACCAAATCCAAACATGTATTATGCACATAGCTAAAGAACACAGGAGAGAGAGGTACCTGGAGGGCAGATACGTTTGTGGGAAAGCCATAAATGCATAAAACCATCTCCCAAGGACGCTTCTTCTTTGTCCTGAAAGCACCCATCCTCACTTCTCCATTGTGTTGTCGTATTCTACGGCGAGGATTCACTGTAAATCTGCACCAACGATGGATTACACTCTTGTTCTATTCATGGATAATCCATTCTGTTCGAGAGGAAAATAAACTTTTATTTTGTTACTTGAATTTAGGACTTCAAATATAAATTAAAGGATATCAACCTGCAGACAACAATAATGTTCAGAAAAATAACCTGGTTGCAGAAAACAATTTAAAAAAGATTTAAATTTTCATAAACCTCTCAAAGAACAAATTTTTTATGGCAATTTAGAAGATTATCATTTCAAATTAGGCAATCTGATAAAAACTGTGCGAGGAAAAAGAAATAAACAAGGTTTGCCAAGTGTTAGCTTTAATTAAATTTGGATCTAGGAAAATAAAAAAAGAGAAAGAAAATAAAATGAAATGAAAGGGGATAAGATGTGACGAAGTAACCAAAGCTCCCCAATCGGAACCCTAATCTGATGGATTTCATTATCAGTAGCTGTGTGCCAATGATTTGAACTAATTGACGAGAAAGAAAAAGGAAGAAGAGGAAACAAACCCGATGTAAGTGTGACCCTTGAACCTGGGGCACATAGACGTTAGCAAATAGCAGGCGAAGAATCTGCTTTCTGCTCCAGCTCCTGCTTCAACTTGTTCACCCAATTTCACTTCTTTTCCCTCACATCTTCCTCTTCCTCCTCCTCCTCCAGAAACTTTCTTCTGCTCTCTCCCCTTCCGTTTCCCCATCTCTCTCTCTCCTTTCTCTTCCTCTGTGACAATGTGTGCAAACAGCAGAGCGTTTGGATTCCTTCTGATCACGTGAAATTCGACCGTTGTGATGCGGGTTTCAATTTTCCTGTTCCTTATGTTACGGCCGTGGGCCTCGTGACATGATAATTCGGGTGATCGACACAAATGGCCCATAAAGGGTTGGTCCTGGCCGAATGTTTTTGTTGAAATTGCACGGGGCGTCCTATTTGATCACTCCTATTTAATCTATACCCATTTTTTTAAAAACTTTTAATTTGTACCCACTTTTTAAAAAACATCAGTTCCCTTTCTCCCTTGCAGCTCCTTTTAGCTTCTGCTTCTTTTGCTTTCCTTCTCTCTTCTGCTATCGTTTTCTCTTCCTTTGTCCTTGCTGCTGCTTTCTCCGCTGCGTTGCTTACCTCTTCCTTTGTCCTTGCTGCTGCTTTCTCCACTGCGTTGCTTACTTTCTCCTTCACAGAATGCATCTTCTTCTTTCTTCTTTGCCTTGCGTAGAATACTACAGTTGTTGATAATGTAGTAAATTGAATGTTGTGTAGTTTGTGGGGAAATAATTAGTAGTAATTAAATAGAATTATAGCTGAAGTTATGTGTGTTATTTGGGGCATTAAACATACAATGAACTAAATAATTTCAGCTCTACAGCTGAAGTTTTCCTGTTACAAAGACAAAAACTTCAGCTCTAGAGCTGAAGTTTTCTGGTTACAAAGACAAAAACTTCAGCTCTTTTCGTTAGGTGTTGCACACTGGATAGCCAAACCAAACATTTTTACTAGTATCTCCCCGTTCACGGATTCCTTCATTTGAGGGTCCAACATTTCCAACATGCATCCTTCGTTGTATTTCCTAAAAGCCTGCATATACATATTATATTTGTACCCGATAAGTTAATATATGGATTAGTTTCTGTTGTTTGAAAAACTACACGTTTTCGTTATCTAAGTAATGGAGAAAGCAACAGCTACAGTAAACACAATCAGCACATCTAACAGAAGTAACGCTAATCCTGCAATTAATTAACTTTTAACCAGTTGAAGCTTCCGCCCTTAATATTGGTAGAGCCAATAATCCAAGAACAAAAACTTCAGCTCTAGAGCTGAAGTTTTTCTTTCCAGTTACAAAAGAAAAACTTCAGCTCTAGAGCTGAAGTTCGCCAGCTATAAAATAAAAACTTCAGCTCTAGAGCTGAACTTCAGGCCCCGCTACTAAAATGCTGAAGTTTTGCGTGATTGCCTTTGCTACTTCAGCCCCGTGTGCTGAAGTTATGTGAAAAAGCGGGTACGCTTGCAATTTTTTTTGCAAAGCGGGCACAAGTTAAAATCTGACACAAAAAACGGGTATAGATGCAAATGCCCCAATGTTTTTAGGGATTTTACCTTCCTATACCATATATGAAACCTTATTACCCTCAATGTTTAAGGTTTGTGTTAATTACATTTCAGTATACCAAATTACCATTTATATACCATAATTCAAATTAGGGATATAATTAAGGGTGCATTTATATTAGGCGCTATAATTAAGGGTGCAGTTATTTTCTGACCCTTCAGCCGTAACTTAAAAAAGTTATGAATTTCTTTCTTTGCTTCTTCTTCCTATTTGTCGTGTCCGGCTAATGCAAATCACAGCAAATGAAACAAATTACCTAATTTTGCTTGCTTTCGCTGAGATTCAAATATTGGTATTCGAAGTTTTTGTGTATTTTATTTTTTATAATGATGGTAAGTTACACCTTTGAATGAGAATGACTTCATCACAGTTCTGCATTCTATAGTTTTGTCTTCTACTTCCAAGAACTGCACTCAGATCTATAGTTAATTTTCATAAACAAAACATACCTCCTTTTGTAGAAAAATTGTAGAAAAATTGTAGAAAAATTAGAAAAATTGTAGATAAATTGTAGACTGTTTTTTTGCAGAAGATTTTGTAGAAGCTTTAGTCGTTTTGGATTTTGAAAACAGAAAACAATGCATCTACAATCAGAATACAAATAATCTACAATTTATCTACAAGATATCTACAAACTGGATACATTGAATTTTAATATCCCAATTCCCATTTCAATTGTAGCATTATTGGCATTTTCGACATAATTGTAGAAGATTTGTAGAATTTTTAGTCTTCCCAATCTACAATTTATCTACAATTTCTGGAAATATGTCTTCTTCTTCTTCTTCTTCTTCTTCTTCTTCGAGTTTCAATCTGAAATTCAGTCAAAACCAAGTCTAATCTTCACCAAAACCCCTCAAAATTGAGATATAAACTCCAAACCATATTCCCGATTATTTTCAACAACACCCAATCCAAACAAATAATGATTTTTGAAAAACCAAATTTGAATTTAAAGCTTTCAAGCTTTTTAATGGCTATCAATGGTGGAAAATATATGGAAGAACAGATGAAGATGAAGATGAAGAACATAAATCTCCTTTCCGTTTCAAAATTACGCAGCTTCGAGATCTCGTTTCCGTTTCAAATTTTGAATTTAATGTGGAATCAATCAATCCCAAATTCTGTGGCTGATTTTTCGCGCGCTAAAAATGGCAGATTCTGCCTAAATAACGAATGGTATATAAATTGTAGATAAATTGTGGACTGGGCGGGTAATATACATACTATGCACATATTTGGTAATAAGGTTTCATATATGGTATAGTTAGGAAAAAATCCCATGTTTTTAAAATGGGAATCTTACATAAATGTCCCAAATAACTCACAGTTTATCACTCTCTAGCCATTAATCATAAACTTATCAAAACTAGCCAAACACATCTAAAAATTAAAAACCAAAATAAATAAGGTTCTTTCTCTCCAAGAATTACACGCAAAGATCTTCTTCCATATTTGTAAGCGTGATCACAACATTAGATGCAAGACGGAAAGGAAGTTTCATGGATGATGTTATGAATCAACAACAATCCAATAAGAATATTAACACACAAATAGCTATTGGACTGAGAAGAGCTATTGGGCCGAGAACAAGCAATATGGTCAGACTAATTTGGGATCCGGGTTGAGCAGTGAGCCCAAGAACTATTTAATTAAAAGAGTAGAAGTCAGTGATATTGGGATTATGCATATTGTTGAGAACTCTGTTCCCCTCTCGTCTCGTTATTCTGGCTTCTTCCTCAGTACTATCTCTTTCTGTTCTCCCTCGGCTCTCTCTATCCTTCTTCTCTGAATCTCCTTCTTAGTTCTAGTTTATGTTATTATAATGATTGACTCTTTGAATTTATGAATTAAACCAATCATTTCCCTCGTTTACTTTGTGTTGTGAATTCAGGTTCATGACATTGGTGCTTTCACCATTCGTACTCCAATAACAATGGTTGTATTAGATCGATTTGGCGGTAGAAACCCATAGGGTTGGATTTTTCGGGCAGAGCTGTACTTTACCTACCTTGGATTCTCCGAAAAGGACTGGTTACCTCTTCCTTACCACTACCTTGATGGCGAAGCTCTTTCTTGGTTTGATTGGTTGTTTCGAAATAAGTAATTTTTTTATTGGAATCATTTTAAGGAGAAACTAAGGCTGCATTTTCGCACCCGAACTAGAGAAGCACCTGGCAGGTGCTTAGCCGTTCACCAGCAGCACAAGCCAGTGGAGGATTTTCTAACACGAGATGCAGCTATTCCATCATGGTGCAATATTAGCACCTCACCCTCGCCTCAGTATTGGATTAAGCACTCGAACAACAACAACATAAATGTGGCATACGAGGTGTTCCAGGAAATGCTGGACACCTCCCAAGATAAAGCACCAACAACTGAAACTAGTGAGTTACCAGAAAAGCATATTAATGTCAATTCCACGTACAATGTTGCTAATGGAAGTCATATTGGAATTGAACCTCTTAAAGACAAGGAAATATTACAGGAGCTCCAAGATAGTAATATACTGTTGACTGAGAAAGAGGAATTCATAGAGGAAGGCCAAGTGTTCGACAAAATGCCGTATAACTACTGCTCCAAGGTACTTACTGATGACTCTGATTTGGATTATGGCGACTCAGAGGAAGACATGGTGGTTGCTGAAAATTTACAAAAGATACATGTCAATTTCCTAGTCAAATTGTCGATACGACTTTATTTCTCATTTCTTTTGCTGCACGTGAGTATAAGGTTAAAAATAGGATTGTGGTAACTACTGGAATCAATTGCCCATTGGCAGATACCTTAGATTTTCCAGTCAAGTAACTGGTACAACACTCTGATAGTTGGGCTACGGATGCAAGGGATATTGGACTGTCAAATTCTAGTTATGTGGCCAAGTGATTTGACACAGGGAAGGAATTTATCATTGCTTCAAGGTGTGCATCTTTTCTGCATGTTCCTTTAAGTTCTTCATTATATGCACCTACATTATTTAAAGCAATTAGAAAAAGATGGAGTTATTTATTTGCAAAGTTGGATTATTGGGAACTTCTTGGTGAAGCTAAATTTGGTTTTGAGTTCTTTGATACCGAGTATCTTGATGGAAATCCCAAACTAACCGTTGACAAGAACTATGTCTCTCCAACTGACGCGACAACCAATTTTCTGGTACCTTTTACTAGCGGAGATGATGTAGTGTCGAAAGAGATTGCGAGCCCTGCTGAAGTCGCACATCCATTTGAAAATGTCATATCGCTTCGCACGCATAGGAGTCCATGTTTGTGGATTTTTTTGATAAGAAGTTCATGATGGCTAGCAAGTTCTCAAATATTGCGCAATACGTTCCTGACAAAATTTTGTTTGTTGGTTATGAAAAACCAGCCTGGGATGAAGAGTTCGCGTTAATAATTACGCAGCCATCATTATGTGATACTCGACTTGTAGTTTTGAGTTGCATACTCCTAAATGGATATGTTATTTTATCTTATGGTACTAAGAAGATAATTTTGATGGAAGACAAACTTTCTATGTTTGGTGATGTTATCATGGAATCATGTCTGCTTTCTATTGATACCAGTCAATTGGTAGTCTCACCTTCCAGTGGGAGATCTATTCGACTTGCTTATCCATTTCCTTCTGGTGGCCAAGAGCCTGTAGTATCCCTAGTTGAACAAGTTATTGAAACTTTCGTATTGGGGGACCGCGACCCCTAGACTGGTGGTGCATTGGTTTCCACAATGCATATGGAGAAGCCAAGGTAATGGTAAAAAAGAGGTAACCAGTCCTTTTCGGAGAAGCCAAGGTAGGTAAAGTACAGCTCTGCCCGAAAAATCCAACCCTCTGGGTTTCTATCGCTGAATCGATCTAATACAACCATTGTTATTAGAATACGAATGATAAAAGCACCAATGTTATGAACCCAAATTCACAACAAAGTAAACGAGGAAAATGGTAGGTTTAATTCATAAATTCAAAGAGTCAATCATTACAATAACAGAAACTATAACTAAGAAGGAGATTCAAAGAAGAAGGATAGAGAGAGCAGAGAGAGAACAAAAAGAGATAGTCCAGAGGAAGAAACCAGAAGAACGAGATGAGAGGGGAACAGAGTTCTCAATAATAGCGCACGTATTACTTCCCGATATATGGTCGAGATGGTTGATAAGCTTTGTGTGAAGAAGGTCAATGAGGATTCAAGCCTAGTAGAGCTTTCTCATGGCTTTTATGTGGAAACTACACAATACCTAAGATTAAGGGCAATCACAAGTACATGTCATCCTATTGTCTCTTATAGTACCCTCATTCATAGGCTTTGCAAGAATGATAATCTGGACGAGGCACTCATTTAGAAGGAAGTAATGAGATTAAATGGTAAAATGTCAAGAACTGTCATGTATAGGATGCTTATTCTGCTGAAATTTATGAAATATGATGAAGTTTAGTGTGTGTTGACAAACATATCTCACAAAGGGCTTATTCCAGAAAAACTGTTGTACAATACCATCTTTGATATCCATCACTCAATAGAACATATTCGGAAGGTTCTAAAGCTTACTAAGGAAAGGATACTAAGGTGTTTAAGGCAAATTGATGGGTTTCTAATCACATCACACGGGGTGCTTTTGTGGGGATTTGCTTCTGGAAAGTTTGCCTTTGGTTCACTCATTTCACTCTCCGCTAACTGCTTCGCGAAGAGGGCAAGAAAGATCTTGTCGATATGCAAGGCAGGTTATGATGCCACTCAAGTTGATAACACTGCTCAAGTTGATAACATTGCTAATGTCTGAGAGCCACAAAGGACAAGGTTTAGATTGGTTTTCTAAAGGTGCACTGGATCCTATATTTTGCTCTAGGCACAAAGAACGCCTTAGTATTAATATAGTTGGTTGGGAGATCGTAAATATCACTATTCTTGCCTTGAACCTTGAGGACAAGGTTCTTATTAAGGATGGGAGTATTGTTATGAATCAACCACATCCTTATAAGGATATCAACAAACAATTAGCTATTGGGTTGAGAAGATCTATTGGGCCGAGAACAAACAATGGTCAGACTAATTTGGGATCCGGGTTTGAGCAGTGAGCCCAAGAACTATTCTATTAAAAGAGCAGAAGTCAGTGATTTTGGGACTATGCCTATTGTTGAGAACTCTGTTCCCATCTCGTCTCGTTCTTCCGGCTTCATCCTCTGGACTATTGTAACGACCCGATCGTTCGTTCTGAGAGTTATAGCCACATTTCCCCCATCTATGCTTATTTATATGTTGTTCAGCTGTGTTGAGTTGTATCGAGTTGGTAGGTTTGGGTTCGGAGTAGTTTTGGAGTGAAATGAACACTTAGTCTCTTAGTTAGAAAGCTAAGTTAGAAAAGTCAACCGGAAGTTGACTTATGAGTAAAAGAATTCGAATTTGGATTTTTATGATTCGATTAGCTTTGTTGGGTGATTTTAGACTTAGAAGTGTGTCCGGAATATAATTTGGAGGTCTGTGGTAGAACTAGGTTTGAATTGGCGAAAGTTGGAAGTTTAGAAGTTCTTAGCCTTGAATTCGAGGTTTATTTGGTGTTGTTTTGGGTATTCTGGAGGTTCGACTAAGTTCGGGTAGTGATATATGACTTGTTGGAATTATTGGTTGAGGTCGCGAGGGCCTCGGGTGAGTTTCGGATAGGTTTGGGTTGTGTTGTGCTTGTTTTTCTTATGTTTCGACGCCGTTTCTTCAAGCCTAAATGATATCATATTGAACAAATGAGTTACAATTTCTTTTTTGATTGAAGCATTAGATCCGTATTGTAATTACGGACCTGTAGAAAAAAGAATCATCGAATTTAGACATCGTTTGAGAATTTTATGGTTATTTTACTAAGAATTAGGTTGCTAGATTTTTCAGATTAATTACAAAATTGCCACTGACGGCGTATTTAAAAATCTGCACTATTTGCAAATATTAAAGCCTACATATCTCCTTCGTTATAAGGCCAAATTGAGTGATTCAAAAGCCTAACATGACTAGAATTTCACAAGGAATCCATTGGAAGCATAAAATACGAGTTTCGGGATCGTTTGGCATGAGAAACGAGGCAGAATAGCTGGTAGAAAAATATACAAAACTAGGGTTTGTTCATTCGGTCATATTTTGAGTTGGGGAGCTCGGATTTGGGCGATTTTGGAGGCGATTTTCACCATATGGATTGGGGTAAGTGTTCTCTACTCGATTTTGATTATAATTTATGAATCCATCTTCGTTTTTGGGATTTGATTGATGATTTCAAAGTGAAATTGAGGGAGTTAGGGTTTGAGTTTTGGAGAGTTTTAAGTGAGGATTTGAGGGACCAAACGGAGTCCGATTTTGACAAATTTTATATGGTTAGACTCGGGAGAGGACGAGGATTATTATTCTGCCATTTTTGACTGATTCCGAGACGTGGGCCCGGGGGCCGAGTTTTGGCCGATTTCGGATTTTTGGCATGTTTATGTAGTTTTTATTGTGTAATTCGATTCTTTAGACTATGTTGATAGTAGTATTCTGATTATGGTTAGATTCGAAGCTTTTGGAGACCGAGTCGAGGGACGAGGACATCCCGGAGTAGGATTTTACGCTGTTGAGGTAAGTAACAGTTTTAACTCTGGCTTTGAGGGTATAAACCCGGAGAAATTGATATCATGTGATTGTTTGGTGGTGATACCCACGCTAGGTGACGGGCGTGTGGGTGTGCACCGCGAGGGATTGAGACTTGGTCCGTCCCGTGAGGCCAGGCCTAAAAGCTATTATCTGTGGTTATGTGTTTACTTGTTGTTGAACTTGTTTGCCTTCATGTTAGAGATCCTGTTTAGGTTTTATTCATGCTCACATTATTTGTACTCAGTCATAGAAATTATTGTACATGTTTACCTCAGTCTCTATTATTTGCTAATATGCTGTGATACTTGATGTGGGCTGTGTTCCCTTATTTGTTGATGATGGTGAGGCTAGTGAGGTACATGACTGAGTGAGGCCGAGGGCCTGGTTGTGAGGATATTAATACCATAGCGCGTGAGTTGTCCGCGTAGCACGTGAGTTGACCGTGCGGGTCCAGGTATTGATACCATAGCGCGTGAGTTGTCCGCGTAGCACGTGAGTTGACCGTGCGGATCCAGGTATTGATATGGTAGCACGTGAGTTGTCCGTGCTTAGCGCTTGGGCTTTGGGAGCCCCTCCGGAGTCTGTACACACCCCCAGTGAGCGCAGAGTGTTGAGTGTATTGAGTGTTGAGTGTTGAGTGCTGAGTGCGAGTGCTGAGTGATGGAGTGACATTGTTGTGAGGTTGCATTTACTTTTGCTGTTGCTGCATTTATCTGTTAAATTTCTTTGTGGCATTTACTGAGTTATGGAATTTACCTGTTTATTCCTGTTATTTTTAAAATTGTGAAAAATAAATAATTGGACTATTTTGCTCAGCTCGTCACTACTGCTCAGTTCCTTAGTTATTTCTGTTACTACTGAGGTGGTTGTACTCATACTACACCCTGCACTTTATGTGCAGATCCAGGTGAGTTAGAGCGCGGCGATCGTTGAGTTCAGGCCGGCTTTAATTAGAGACTGCAAGGTAGCTGCCAGCGTCCGCAGGACCTTGTTACTCCTTTTATCATTTCTTCTTTGGACAGTTAGACAGTTTATATATCTCAGTTCATAGTTTTAGACGCTCATGACTTAGTGACACCCCGATGTTTGGGACTCGTTTCCGTATTTTATATTATTTATATTTAGAGTTGGTTTAGTTTATCAGGAATTAAATTATTGGAAATATTTTATTAAATTCTTATAATCAAATTAGTAGTAATATTTTGGGAATAGGCTTGCCTTGTAACACGATAGGCGCCATCACGACCATGGTTAGATTTTGGGTCGTGACAAGTTGGTATCAGAGCCTAGGTTACATAGGTCTCACGAGTCATGAGCGGGTTTAGTAGAGTCTTGCGGATCGGTACGGAGACGTCTGTACTTATCTTCGAGAGGCTGCAGAACCTTTAGGAAAACTTCACCTTCTTGAATTCTTATCGTGCGGTATTGATTCAGCTTGAAGTGTAACTCTTTGAATTCCTTCCACGCATTCGTATGCGCACATGAGCGCTCGGTATCAGTTGTGCATCGACGGATTATGATTCCTTAGATGAGGTGCGAGATGTGATTTCTGTGTGTTGATGTTGGGCTAGTCTGGGGTACTTGAGGCCGGGTTTTGTCTGTAGCTGGAGTACGGAAATTTTGATTGTGTGAGCACGTGTTTATATGTCCGTTGGTGTCCCTATTAGTGGGATTTGTGATTTGATGGCTATGTGGAGAGTATGATTTGACTGCGAGATTGTGTTCGGATTGATCGAATGTGACGAGAAGGGTTTACTTGAGATGTAGCAAGGACTAATGGGTGTTTGATTTGTGACTTGATATAGCTTGTTCAGACTCTGTCTGATAAGAGGTTTATTACCAGCCTTTGGTTCTTTTGGGCAGCTGCTATGATTAGAAATCATCGTTGTGAGTGTTTGAATTATGTGGTATATCATGTGATTTCAGGTATGTTTTAGACTCGTTCGAGGACGAACGTTTGTTTAAGAGGGGGAGGATGTAACGACCCGATCGTTCGTTCTGAGAGTTATAGCCACATTTCCCCCATCTATGCTTATTTATATGTTGTTCAGCTGTGTTGAGTTGTATCGAGTTGGTAGGTTTGGGTTCGGAGTAGTTTTGGAGTGAAATGAACACTTAGTCTCTTAATTAGAAAGCTAAGTTAGAAAAGTCAACCGGAAGTTGACTTATGAGTAAAAGAATTCGGATTTGGATTTTTATGATTCGATTAGCTTCGTTGGGTGATTTTAGACTTAGGAGTGTGTCCGAAATATAATTTGGAGGTCCGTGGTAGAATTAGGCTTGAATTGGCAAAAGTTGGAAGTTTAGAAGTTCTTAGGCTTGAATTCGAGGTTGATTTGGTATTTTGGTGTTGTTTTGGGTGTTTCGGAGGTTTGACTAAGTTCGGGTAGTGATATATGACTTGTTGGAATTGTTGGTTGAGGTCCCGAGGGCCTCGGATGAGTTTTGAATAGGTTTGGGTTGTGTTGCGCTCGTTTTTCTTATGTTTCGACGCCGTTTCTTCAAGCATAAATGATATCATATTGAACAAATGAGCTCCGATTTCTTTTTTGATTGAAGCATTAGATCCGTATTGTAATTACGGACCTGTAGCAAAAAGAATCATCGAATTTGGACATCGTATGAGGATTTTATGGTCATTTTACTAAGAATTAGGTTGCCAGATTTTTCAGATTAATTACGAAATTGCCACTGACGGCGTATTTAAAAATCTGCACTATTTGCAAATATTAAAACCTACATATCTCCTTCGTTATAAGGTCAAATTGAGTGATTCAAAAGCCTAACTTGACTAGAATTTCACAAGGAATACATTGGAGGCATAAAATACGAGTTTCGGGATCGTTTGGCTCGAGAAACGAGGCAGAATAGCTGGTAGAAAAATATACAAAACTAGGGTTTGTTCATTCGGTCATATTTTGAGTTGGGGAGCTCGGATTTGGGCGATTTTGGAGTCGATTTTCACCATATGGATTGGGGTAAGTGTTCTCTACTCGATTTTGATTATAATTTATGAATCCATCTTCGTTTTTGGGATTCGATTGATGATTTCAAAGTGAAATTGAGGGAGTTAGGGTTTGAGTTTTGGAGAGTTTTAAGTGAGGATTTGAGGGACCAAACGAGTCCGATTTTGACAAATTTTATGTGGTTAGACTCGGGAGAGGACGAGGATTATTATTCTGCCATTTTTGACTGATTCCGAGATGTGGGCCCGGGGGCCGAGTTTTGGCCGATTTCGAATTTTTGGCATGTTTATGTAGTTTTTATTGTGTAATTCGATTCTTTAGACTATGTTGATAGTAGTATTCTGATTATGATTAGATTCGAAGATTTTGGAGACCGAGTCGAGGGACAAGGACATCCCGGAGTAGGATTTTTCGCTGTTGAGGTAAGTAACAGTTTTAACTCTGGCTTTGAGGGTATAAACCTGGAGAAATTGATATCATGTGATTGTTTGGTGGTGATACTCACGCTAGGTGACGGGCGTGTGGGTGTACACCACGAGGGATTGAGACTTGGCCTGTCCCGTGAGGCCAGGCCTAAAAAGCTATTATCTGTGGTTATGTGTTTACTTGTTGTTGAACTTGTTTGCCTTCATGTTAGAGATCCTGTTTAGGTTTTATTCATGCTCACATTATTTGTACTCAGTCATAGAAATTATTGTACATGTTTACCTCAGTCTCTATTATTTGCTAATATGTTGTGATACTTGTTGTGGGCTGTGTTCCCTTATTTGTTGATGATGGTGAGGCTAGTGAGGTACATGACTGAGTGAGGCCGAGGGCCTGGTTGTGAGGATATTAATACCATAGCGCGTGAGTTGTCCGCGTAGCACGTGAGTTGACCGTGCGGGTCCAGGTATTGATACCATAGCGCGTGAGTTGTCCGCGTAGCACGTGAGTTGACCATGCAGATTCAGGTATTGATATGGTAGCACGTGAGTTGTCCGTGCTTAGCGCTTGGGCTTTGGGAGCTCCTCCAGAGTCTGTACACACCCCCAGTGAGCGCAGAGTGCTGAGAGTGTTGAGTGTTGAGTGTGGAGTGCTGAGTGCGAGTGCTGAGTGATGGAGTGACGTTGCTGTGAGGTTGCATTAACTTTTGCTGTTGCTGCATTTATCTATTAAATTTCTTTGTGGCATTTACCGAGTTATGGAATTTACCTGTTCATTCCTGTTATTTTTAAAATTGTGAAAAAAATAAATAATTGGACTATTTTGCTCAGCTCGTCACTACTGCTCAGTTCCTTAGTTATTTCTGTTACTACTGAGGTGGTTGTACTCATACTACACCCTGCACTTTATGTGCAGATCCAGGTGAGTTTGTTGAGTTCAGGCCGACTATCTTTAGAGATTGCAAGGTAGCTGCCAGCTTCCGCAGGACCTCATTACTCTTTTTGTCATTTCTTCTTTTAGACAGTTATATATCTTAGTTCATAGTTTTAGACGCTCATGACTTAGTGACACCCCGATGTTTGGGACTCGTTTTCATATTTTATATTATTTATATTTATAGTTGGTTTAGTTTATCAGGAATTAAATTATTGGAAATATTTTATTAAATTTTTATAATCAAGTTAGTAGTAATATTTTGGGAATAGGCTTGCCTTGTAACATGTATAGGCGCCATCACGACCACGATTAGATTTTGGGTCGTGACAACTATCTCTTTTTGTTCTCCCTCGGCTCTCTCTATCCTTCTTCTCTGAATCTCCTTCTTAGTTCTAGTTTTCGTTATTGTAATGATTAACTCTTTGAATTTATGAGTTAGACCTATCATTTCCTTCGTTTACTTTGTGTTGTGAATTCGAGTTCATAACAAATGAGGTAGCAAATAAAGTGATGAAATATAAAAAAAATAAAAATAAATAATATATATATATATATATATATACACAGACACACACACACACACACAAAAGATTCCATAAATCTAAGTAAAAAAAGGATCTTTTTCAATGGGTATGGTTGAAATTTATTGAAAATATATAGATGAATCAATATACAAATTTGGGAAGATTGGAGGTGATTTGCACTGATTTGGTATCAAAATTCGTAGTTAAAATCGAGTTCAAAAAATTCTTCTGCGACACATGTATCAAACATGTATCACGGATGTATCTCACACACAGGTATACATGAATATACATGTGATACATATCTGATACAATTATGATACATAGTGTGACACGTATAATTTTTTGTCATGTTCATCTTCTACTTTGAATTTTCAATTCAAACCACCTCAAAACTCCACCAAGTCATCCCAAAACTGAGATTCAAGCTCCTTAAGATGTACCCAATTTAT
>NC_031996.1:36560714-36614663 GCF_001879085.1 Nicotiana attenuata | reverse complement strand
TGTCAAAAACGTTCTCCTCCTCAAAAATAGATTTAGAACCCCTTTTATACAAGCTGGGGCCGTGTAGGACCGAAATAACCTTGTCTCAAACGAAGAAGAAAAAATTCCGTACCCAGCGTCCAGGCCAGCGCCAAGCGCAGAAACCAGAGACATTTTGCCGTTTTCACGAATTCAACTCCAATTCCTTGGTTTGCTTTTGAGACTTAGTTCCTTTTCTTTTATCTTCCACTAGAGGGAACAAATACCAAAGGGTGTTCCCCCTTTTGTCTCCTCTTTTTCATTCTTCTATTTTCTTTTTTTTTTCTTTCGTGTTTTATTCAATTTTGTTCCAAATATCTTCATCTTCACACCGCTTTATTCTTACATAGTTAAAATATAATATTAAGCATAAAATAATATAATTAATACTCAAAAGATGATTAAAAGTATTAGAATGTGAGGCAACAATGGTTACATATATGTATTTTTTTAGCCGAATATCAACCCACTCAAAAAAAAGCAAAAAATTTGACCTTTTTGGCTCCAAATAGCTAATTGGCTAATATTAGTAATATTTTATGAATTGGCCAATTTTTGTAATGAGCTACTTATAAATGGACATAACTAGTAGTTTTCCTTTTAAAATTTGTGGTATTTAGAAAATAGTCTCGACTAACATACAATTATTGCTCTTCAGTATTTTTTTACCGGACTAGTAGAGTTTAACCGGATTGGTAGAGTTTATGCTATACTTATTCTACCTATTTGGTAAGTTGTTCATAAAAATCTACCGAGTTTGTCACGACCCAAAATCCGCTAGTCGTGATGGCACCTACCCACTCCGCTAGGTAGGCCAACTAGTAACTATCCAATTTCAATAACGTTAATAAGTCAATTAAACAAAATAAATTATCTAGATCTAATGCATTTCCCAAGGACTGGTAGTACAAATCATGAGCTTCTAAAAACAGAGTTTACAAAATCGATATGAAGTAAATACATCTTCTGTTTGAAAAGTACATAAACAGAGTTTGATAAATCTACGACTACCATGAACAAGAGGCAGCCACAACCGGAATGCAGGTACATCTTCCAATTCAGCTCTCGTCGAACACAGCAACGTCGACATCCGAAATATGCACGCAATGTGCAGCAAGTGCAGTATGAGTACAACCGACCATCTGTACTCAATAAGTAACAAACCTAAACTTAGGTTGAAAGCAGTGACGAGCTGGAACATAGGTCGAGTCCAACACCAATATCCAATAACAGTTCATAACAATGTAAAACACATAAATAAGGAAGTAACTCACAGATAAAGTGTTCAGCTTTTTCACATGTTTTCCCAAAGTAGTTCCGCTTTTCAAAAGTATCAGTGAAAACCCAAATTCTTTATAGAAAACGTCGTGAAATATGAGATAGTTTGAAAAACTCTATTTTCTTTTCCAAAACTCCTTTACACAATAAATAAGATGTTTCATTTTCTTTCCAGATAGCAAGTGTGAGAAACCTGTCTATGACCACATATCAATGTGTGTAAAAGGTCATGAATGACGTGATACCGTACAATATGAGGAGAATGTGTCTCTATGCATGTATGTCATATATGCATGCCAATGTCATGTATCTCAGAGATGAATCATGTACTCACATTCTCAGAGTACTCAACCTCACTGTATCACACCTTCCACTCATCATAATCAACCACTCGGTACTGTATATGGCCCATACGACCCAGGGAAGATCCATCCCGGAATATATATATCGCTGAATATAAGTCACCCATTACCGAGGAAACAGGCCAATCCAACCTCATGGAGAAGATCCATCTCCATACCAAGGGAAGATCCATCCCTGAATATAATCAACCGCGCCCACTGGGGGTGTGCAGACGCCGGAGGGGCTCCTTTGACGCAAGCGCTATAACAAGCCAATCATGGAATAAATAAATCAGGCCCTCGGCCTTACTCATAAATCAATAAAACATGTTGCGGCATGCAGCTCGATCCCATAACTGCCACTCATAATCAGGCTCTCGGCCTCACTCAGTCATCAATCTCTCCAGTCTCACCCATGGGCTCACATGTCATGAAATCTGATCCGGAACAATGATATGATGTATCAATAAGTAACAACTGAGACTGATATATGATATGAATGCATGAATGTGACTGAGTACGAAATATCAATGAAATCAATGAGATGACAGCAAGAAACGACCATTATGGGTCCCAACAATATCAACATAAAGCCTAAATATGATATCTAGCATGATGTACAGCTCAATTACTTTATCACATGGAGAAAACATAGATATCAACAAAAATAGGGCCATTATTCAGTGCTCTGGAAACAACAGAGTCACAATTCACAGGGTGCACGCCCACAAGCCCGTCACCTAGCATGTGCGTCACCTCAATATCAACCACATAGCACGTAATTCGAGGTTTCATACCCTCAATACTAAGTTTAAAAGAGTTACTTATCTGGAACAAGTAAATTTCGACACCGAGCAAGCCAAGCGATGCTCCAAGAATGCCATCACGCGCGTAGAGACCTCCGAATGGCTCAAAACTAGCCAAACGAAACTCAAATATATCAGATAAAGCCCAAGGAAGCAATTACAAATGATAAAGATCAAATCCTAAGTCAAATCCCAAATCGACCAAAAATCACACCCGGGCCCACGCCTCGAAACTCGACAAAACTCAAAAAATCCGACAACCCATTCCATTACGAGTCCAACCATACTAGTTTCACTCAAATCCGACTCCATATCGGTGTTCAAAACTCAAAAATTCATATTATGAAATTTTAGGCCAAAATCCCCCAATTTCTTCTTTAAATTCATCAACCAATTGCCAAAATGAAGATAGATTCATGAAATATAATCAAAACTGAGTGCAGAACACTTACCCCAATCCTTGTGATGAAAATTGCTCCAATAATCCCTCAATACGAGTCCCATATCTCAAAATATGAAGAAATAACCAAAACCTCGATTTTATAGCTTCTGCCCAGAAATCCTACATTTACGGTAAAAAGGTCGCATCTGCGACCACCACATTTGCGGTCACCACTTCGCTTCTGCGACCTCAACTCACCAGGCGACCTCTCCCACCTGCAGAACCATTTCTGCTCCTGCGCACCCGCAGGTGCGAAGCCCAAACACGCATCTGCGCAAAACCTCGCTTCTGTGATCAACTGATTACATTTGCGCCCATACTTCCGCAGATGCGGAAACACCAGAACAGCAATGATACACCTTACCCAAAATTTCCAAAATGCTCCGGAATCAACCCGAAACTCACCCGAGCCCCTCGGGACCACATCAAACATACTAACAAGTCTGATAACATCACACGGACCTACTTAAGGCCTCAAAACACGCATAACAACATCGAAACGACGAATCACACCTCAATTCAAAATCATTGAACTTTGAAACTTCAACTACCACAACCTATGCCGAAACCTATCAAATCACGTCCGATTGACCTCAAATTTTGCACACAAGTCACATTTGACATTACAGACCTGCTCCAACTTCCGTAATCGGAATCCGACCACGATATCAAAAAGTCCACTCCCGGTCAAACTTTCCAAAATTCCAACTTTAGCCATTTAAGGCCAAATTCCACTACGGACCTCCAAATCACAATCCAGACGCTCTCCTAAGTCCAAAATCACCCAACGGAGCTAACGGAACAATCAGAAATCCAATCCGAGGTCAAATACTAAAAATTCAAACTTGGTCAAACTTTTCACATTTAAAGCTTCAAGCTGAGAATCATTATTCCAAATCAATTCCAAATAACCTGAAAACCAAAACCGACGATTCACATAAGTCATAATACATCATACAGAGCTACTCATGACCTCAAACAACCGAGCGAAGTGCAAATGCTCAAAACTACCGGTTGGATCATTACATCCTCGCCCACTTAAACATACGTTCATCCTCGAACGTGCCCAGAGTTGTTCCAAAAGCCAACAAATCGCCAAGTAACCTTACCATGCACATACCCGGGGGTGATCCCACGTCACCCTATGCCATATAGATCCGGTAACACAATACGACTGAAATTGCTTAATCCAACCTAGCCCATAAGTCTTGGAACCCAATTCCAACATCCGGAATTCTCTATAAGATCAGAATCTCGCACCTACATACTGTATAAGTCTAAACAAGTTGTATCAAGCCATAGCCATAACCCAAGATGAAATCACATGATATACCACATAACTCAAACACTCATAGCGATAATTTCTAATTACAGCAGCTGCTCAAAATAACCCAATGCCGGTAATAACCTCTTATCAAACAAAGCCTCGTTCTAACACCTTCATATACTGCCAATGATGAAAGAAACACGCAGAAACTCACAACCATTCGTCAGATCAACAAGTCATGGAGCTCCCTCTCCTTCGACAAGGACTATAGCAAATTTCTAAGACGAGTTCCAATATTATCCTTCCAAATATACCACAGTCCAATCCGATAGTATCCATTCTAGGTCCAATTACCTCATCTCATCCAACCCGACCACTCTTGTGGCATGACACATAAATACAATCTAAAACCACAACCTGTGCAACTCGTGCACCCAATAGCAGCATCCCAAATGCACTCAGTCATGAAAATGACTCAAATGAGGGGATTGTCCCACCAGCTCAACAAGTATCATCACAACACCGTGCTAAGAGCCTAGCACACATCGTAGGACCAAAACACACGAATCCGACACCAAGGATCATATATCAACATAACTTCACCACAATGCGTGACCCCATCCAAACGCCGGTCCATTTTATATTTCTCGAGCCGCTTTGCTCAAAATCAATAACCACACAAAATTTGACATCAAGTACCCAAAGTGCATTACCATAACCACGGAGAGAAAATAACACAATACCACGATCTAGAAAGGACATAGCCAACGCAATCAATCATGCAATATCCAAATACTCATCCCGCTCAAATCCCGATATAAAGCCCAAATAAAACCGACCATGTGTGCATATAACCAACGGATCACAACTCTCCGTAGCATAGAAGAATAACTCACATATCATCTCAGAACACGAATAATCTTAACAAGAACCGAATGGCACATCCCTCAACAATAACAGTATGGAGCCAACCAATCCGACTCGGTGCATAACACATCCATATCAGGCCTACCAACGAACCCCAAATCAACTCTCATCACCCACAATAGATAAATAACCCTCCGAAAGTCCACAATGACTGAATCACAACACATACTATCTTCTGACTAACCCTGGCTACGTTTCACAGCCACAACCACGAAACAATCTACCCATGAGAACTCCCTGTCTCCGAATCCAAAGAACATACGAATCGTCATATCTAATCTCAACTCCACCGCCTGAATGTCTAACAGATCTCTCATACGTGATCATCCCGCGAGGAATACTTCTATAATTCTTCTGTGACACAAAGCAATATTTGAACACCAGTAGTCGATCAACTAGAAGAGTGCCGCAATACTAATGAAGTATCCATAAATCAAAACACATCCCCCCTTTCTGAAATGTATACTCTTATCAAGCCATACCAAATAGTAATGTCATTTACCTAGTCATCTTAAATTGTCCATGCTGCCTAAGGACTCATGACCTTCCTTTCAAAACTAAACCGTGACCTTACACATGCAAATCTCAATCCTACACAACACACCGCATATACCATGCCATCATACGAAAAAAATACGAGCACTTCATAATCCACTTTGAGTCACCAGCAAATACTCACTCAATTAGCCAAGAACTTTCCATTTGATCCCATCCAGGAGAAGATCACTATACACCACATGTTCCTCACGCCAGTAGGAAATATACATCTCTAACCGTGGTAGAAAACCATTGAGAATTCTCCGAAACCCATTTGCACTTAACCAATCGTCAGGACTGAATCCTTCTAACTCAACCAAGCTACGCAAGCCATCAAACACCCAAGAGCATTGCCACGAAACACTTGTAGAAACTCATTACATCATAAGCACCCAAAGAACCAATCATATCCATTACCATGCCGATCCAACCTACTACCAAGCTGTCATATTTATTTGAGTTCCTTCTGAATTACCTTCAAATTGATACTTCTCCTCGCCATAATACCACAATCCTCAACCCAGACTCACCACACGAGACCCAAGCATAAACCCAAGTCGCCCTAAGGCTCATAAGCCGGTGAATACTCTTTTAAGCACCACAACCGAGATACTCACTCTGGAGAGACCTTATGCGAATCTAAAAAGCCATTACCTTCGCCTTCCTGATACTGAATGTAGAATCCAAAATGATATAGAAATACTGTGAGTGTTGACACCATCCAATGTAACTCTCAGCCTCTAGCCATATACAAATCCGCAACATTTTCAATTGCCACGTATAAAATTTGAATTCATTAGAACCATTCTCGAGAGTCATCCACTCTGTTCAAATCTCCATTAGATTGATCAAACGGACCGAACGACCTGTGCCCCATTAGCACTTCAACACCCAAGGAAGTAACCCCCACCTTAATGCAACCAGATAAATTTCTGCTCCACGTATATTACATCCTTCACCAATAACTCAAATCATTCCGTGATTCTCATATTCCCATAAATCCTAATACAACTTGTACCCAGAAATTCCTTTACTTAAGTCATCCTCGATATCACCATCCGCAGAACATAACTCATCCGCAAGTATACCTCAAACCGAAACCAATACAACACATAATCGTGTAATCAACTTATCAATAGCGGTCTACCCCACTTGTCTCAAAGCTATAGATCAAAACATACCATAACTCCCAATGCCCATAATTTATTACATCCATAATACCGCAGTGAGATTCAGCTAAATCCTCCATAAGCTCATGTAACACAAACCACCTAGCATCTCAAATCATCTGCAAATCTCGCATTCGCCCTTGTAACAGTCAAGCCAACTCTCATAAGCGATCTAAACTCAAGTTGCAACACGTATAATTCACTGGTAAAAGAGAACTCTCAACAAACAACATAGGGATTACACAAACCTCAAGAAACCCCACAGAAGATAACCCCACCTGTTTTGCCTCAAGCTGACCTCTCTCTATACCCTTCCACAGTCATAACTATTATGCAACCACTTAATCTTCCTGAGTCTGAACTCATATCAAGACATGAAAATCTACTTCACTCCTCAACTAAACAACATGAAAAGATCCTTCAACACACCCATATCTCGGGGCTATACATCAAATCAAGATGGAAATTAAGCACCAAATAGTTCTTTCTACACCTCAAGCAGACCCTTCTCGTCACATTCAAATCATATGAACACATCTCGCAGTCACATCATACTCATCATGTATCCATCCAGCTATCAATTCCACTAATAGGGACACTATCGGACATATAAATCCAAGCGCACGTGCTCACACAATCAACACCTCAGTGCTCAAGCTACAGTTAAAACCCGACCTCAAGTACTCCAGAGTGGCCCATCATCAACACACAGAAATCACATCTCGCACCTCATCCAGGGAATCACAAGCTGTCGATGCACAACTGATACCGAGCGCTCATATGCGCATACGAATGCGTTGAAGGTATTTAAAAAATTCAGCTTCAAGCTGAATAAACGTCGCACGATAAGGAAAGAAAGATGGGAAGTATATCCTAAATGCCCTGTAGCCTCTCGAAGATAGGTATGGACGTAATCATACAGATCCGCAAGACTCTACTAGGCATTTGCTCATGACTTGTAGAACCTATGAACAAAATCCGCTAGTCGTGATGGCACCTAACCCAACCAGCTAGATAAGCCAACTAGTAACTATCCAATTTCAATAATGTTAATAAGTCAATTAAACAAAATAAATTATCTAGATCTAATGCATTTCCCAAGGACTGGTAGTACAAATCATGAGCTTCTAAGAATAGAGTTTACAAAATCGATATGAAGTAAATACATCTTCTGTTTGAAAAGTACATAAACAGAGTTTGATAAATCTACGACTACCATGAACAAGAGGTAGCCACAACCGGAATGCAGGTACATCTTCCAATTCAGCTCTCATCGAACACAGCAACATCGACATCCGAAATCTGCACGCAATGTGCAGGAAGTGCAGTGTGAGTACAACTGACCCCATGTACTCAATAAGTAGCAAACCTAAACTTAGGTTGAAAGCAGTGACGAGCTGAAACATATCCAACACCAATATCCAATAACAGTTCATAACAATGTAAAGCATATATATAAGGAAGTAACTCAGAGATAAAGTGTTCAGCTTTTTCACATATTTTCCCAAAGTAGTTCCGCTTTTCAAAAGTATCAGTGAAAACCCAAATTCTTTACAAAAAACATCGTGAAATATGAGATAGTTTGAAAAAATCTATTTTCTTTTCCAAAACTCCTTTACACAATAAATAAGATTTTTCATTTTCTTTCCAGATAGCAAGTGTGAGATACCTCTCTATGACTACATATCAATGTGTGTAAAATATCATGAATGACGTGATACCGTACAATATGAGGAGAATGTGTCTCTATGCATATATGTCATATATGCATGCCAATGTCATGTATCTCAGAGATGAATCAGGTACTCACATTCTCAGAGTACTCAACCTCACTGTATCACACCTTCCACTCATCATAATTAACCACTCGGTACTGTATATGGACCATACAGCCCAAGAAGATCCATCCCGAAATATATACATCGCTGACTATAAGTCACCCAATACCGAGGAAACAGGCCAATCCAACCTCAAGGAGAAGATCAATCTCCATACCAAGGGAAGATCCATCCCTGAATATAATCAACCGCGCCCACTAGGGGGTGTGCAGACTCCGGAGGGGCTCCTTTGGCCCAAGCGCTATAACAAGCCAATCATGACATAAATAAATCAGGCCCTCGGCCTTACTCATAAATCAATAAAATATGATGCGGTGTGCAGCCTGATCCTATAACTGCTACTCATAATCAGGCTCTCGGCCTCACTCAGTCATCAATCTCTCCAGTCACACCCACGGGCTCACATGTCATGAAATCTGACCCTAAACAATGATATGATGTATCAATAAGTAACAACTGAGACTGAGATATGATATGAATGCCTGAATGTGACTGAATACGAAATATCAATGAAATCAATTAGATGACAGCAAGAAACGACCACTATGGGTCCTAACAATATCAGCATAAAGCTTAAACATGATATCTAGCATGATGTAAAGCTCAATTACTTTACCACATGGAGAAAACATAGATATCAACAAAAATAGGGCCACTATTCAGTACCCCGAAAACAACAGAGTCATAATTCACAGGGTGCACGCCCACACGCCCGTCACCTAGTATGTGCGTCACCTCAATATCAACTACATAGCACATAATTCGGGGTTGCATACCCTCAACACTTAGTTTAAAAGAGTTACTTATCTGAAACAAGCAAATTCCGACACCGAGCAAGCCAAGTGATGCTCCAAGAATGCCATCACGCGCGTAGCGGCCTATGAATGGCTCAAAACTAGCCAAAAGCAACTCAAATATATCAGATAAATCCCTAGGAAGCAATTACAAATGATAAAGATCGAATCCTAAGTCAAATCCAAAATCCGGCCAAAAATCACACCCGGGCCCACGCCTCGAAACTCGACAAAACTCAAAAAATCCGATAACCCATTCCATTACGAGTCCAACCATACTAGTTTCACTCAAATCCGACTCCAAATCAGTGTTCAAAACTCGAAAATTCATATTATGAAACTTTAGGCCAAAACCCCCAATTTCCTCTTTAAATTCATCAACCAATTGCCAAAATGAGGATAGATTCATAAAATAAAATCAAAACTGTGTAGAACACTTACCCCAATCCTTGTGATGAAAATTGCTCCAAAAATCGCCTCAATCCGAGTCCAATATCTCAAAATATGAAGAAATAACCAAACCTCAATTTTATAGCTTCTGCCGAGAAATTACGCATTTGCGGTCAAAATGTCGCATCTGTGACCACCACATCTGCGGTTACCACTTCGCTTCTGCGACCTCAACTCACAAGGCGACCCCCTGCACCTACGGAACCATTTCCGCTCCTGCGCACTCGCAAGTGTGAAGACCAAACACGTATCTGCGCAAAACCTCGCTTCTGCGATCAATTATCCGCATATGCGGACTCGCATCTGCGCCCATACTTCCGCAGATGCGGAAACACTAAAACCAGCAATGATACACCTTAGCCAAAATTTCCAAAATGCTCCGGAATCAATTCGAAACTCACCCTAGCCCCTCGGTACCACATCCAAACATACCAACAAGATTGATAACATCACACGGACCTACTCGAGGCCTCAAAACACGCATAACAACATCGGAATGATGAATCACACCTCAATCCAAAATCATTGAACTCTGAAACTTCAACTTCCACAACCGATGCCGAAACCTATCAAATCACGTCTGATTGACCTTAAATTTTGCACATAAGTCACATTTGACATTACGAACCTGCTCCAACTTCCGAAACCGGAATCCGACCCCGATATCAAAAAGTCCGCACCCGGTCAAACTTTCCAAAATTCCAACTTTTACCATTTCAAGCTAAATTCCATTGCGGACCTCCAATCACAATCCGGACGCGCTCCTAATCCAAAATCACCCAACGGAGCTAGCGGAACCATCAAAAATCCAATCCGAGGTCAAATACTAAAAAGTCAAACTTAGTCAAACTTTTCAAATTTAAAGCTTCAAGCTGAGAATCATTATTCAAAATCAATTCCGAATAACCTGAAAACCAAAACCGATGATTCACATAAGTCATAATACATCATACGGATCTACTCATGCCCTCAAACGACCGAACGAAGTGCAAATGCTCAAAACGACCGGATGGATCGTTACATCGTTGGTATGCTTTTGCTTATTAGGGATTTCTTTACCAAATTGGTAGAGTTTATGCTATATTTACTCTACCTACCGGATTGGTAGAGTTTATGCTATATTTACTCTACCTATCTGTTTAATATTTAATCTAAGTCTACCCCGATTGGCATATTTGTAGTATTTGAGCCTTGTTCCCCTATTTGATGCTTCCTGTATATGTGTTTCTAGTTTTGTGACTTAAGGGTTGATTGATTTGGCTTCGGGAAGGTGCGGGAGTGATTTGAAATACTGTGCCATTGTTAGAAGCTTAAGTTGTAAGAGTTGACCAAGGTTTGACTTTTATGTAAACGACCTCGGAATAGTATTTTGAATGTTCCAATAGGTTCGTATAGTGATTTTCAATTTAAGCGTATGTTCAAAATTGGATTTGGAAGTTCTTAGTATGTTTTGGTGCTATTTGCCAAAAGTTGGCAATTCGCGGGAATGGAGAGTTCATAAGTTTGATCGGGAAATTGACTTCGAGGTTATCATATTCGAATTTTGGTTCCCAAAGTTTGAATAGGTTCGTTTAGTCATTTGGGAATTGTGTGCAATGTTTGGGTTCGTTCCAAATTGTATAGGCTTGAATCAGACGTTTGATTGAAAGTCGGAAATTATGAACTTAAGAGATTGATCTTGATCGACGATTCGTGGTTTTGATGTTAATTTCAGTATTTTGTTCTTTTGGATTAGTTATGGAGATTTTTTATCGAACCACTACAATTATCCTTAGCCCCACGATGGGCGTCAAACTGTTTACCCTAAAACGGATAACGGTTGAATTTGTACGCGGTTTTAAGGATACATGAATTGATTCAACACAAGTAATCAAGAATGTTAGATAAACGAATTAAAAATAAAATAAATAAACAAACCATTTATGATGTTAAGGCTGGGCTCCGATTTGAGCTAAACAATAGTTTTGTCCTTGACCGGGCCCTCGATTCGAAGCCAAATGTATATAAAGAACAGTGATTAAAATAAGAACTTTTCAATAGCTAGAAAACATAGAAATAAGTTTGTATTGCCTTGATATGCGTGTTACAATGTGTCCATTGAATAAAAAACTTCCCCTTTACATAGTAGAAGAGTTTCATCCCTAGTACAATTCTAAAAAGGGTAATAAACCTCATTTTTTTGTCAATTACTGATACACTACCGATATCGGGCGAGATCCGTGCCGTGATATCCGATTGGGTGAGATTATAAGCCCGTTTGGATTGGCTTAAAAAAAAGTAATTTTTAAGCACAAGTGCTTAAAAGCAGCTTTTAAGTGCTGGAGCTTGTTTTATAAATAAGCAGCTACCTGTTTGGATAAAAGTGCTGAAGCTTAGAAAAACCTGTTGAAGTGTTTGGTAAACAACTGCTGGTAAACACTTTTTTTTATAAAAAAGACAAAAATATCCTTAAAGCTGTTAACATTAAAAGAAGCTGATTACTATAATATATTTAATTATGGATTAATGCAAATAAAAAATAATTTAATTTTATTTCAATTTAATTTATTATATTAGATAATTTTTATAAATATAATTCTTGAATGCTCATATTTCGCCACTTCCAATTAAGTAAACTTCCATAAAAGTCTCAACCTATTTGAAATACCAAATTGTTTTGTTGAATTCCTCTTTCTCTTTTTGTCCATTTACTCTTGACAAATTAAAGTTATTATAGAGAAATTACTAGTTTATTGAGTTGCACGCGATGGTACTCCTAACAAATTCTGGAGAGGATTCACAAAGAGTAAAGAGATCAGAGAACCTATTAGAACAAACCATCAAGTTTTCAAAGAAAATTTCGAGTTTTAAAACAATTGCACTTCCAGAAACATACTGCTAGTATATCTGTGCACCAGTAGAAGCACAACTTTTTCAATATTTACTAATTTCATTGAACATCTTCCTCTCAGTGTAGGGATAAGAAGAGGAACGTTGTCTTCAAAGTGAAGAAAATAGGAAAAGTAGATGTTTTAGGGTTTCTTTGACTGAGGGTAATATTGGTATTATGAAAACTTATAATGGACAAGAAAGTAATTTTATTGGTCAAACTAGAATGGCTTTTAAGCCAAAATCGGAAAAGTTGGGGTCAGCCAACTTGTTGCTTTTGGCTTTTTTAAGCACATTTTAGCTTTTCTTAAGCAGCTTTTTTTTTGCCGAACACTCCATAAAACAAAAAAAATGCTTAAAAGCTAGTTTGACCAGCTTTTAAGCCCATCCAAATACTCTTTATATCACGACCCTCTGTTAGTCGTGTGAAATCGTTTATAATGCTCTCCGAGGTCTTGGAGCTCGTTCTGGGTTCAGGGAGTGTTGTCTTGTCAGGCCCAGTCGCGAGTACCCTGTTCCAGCTTAGATCCAAAGAGTTCCCGGCTTTGGTCTCGATCTCATACATTCATACTCTTACTTCGTTTGACTTACCGAAAAGTCGGGGCATGCGCTAACCCCGAGTTCACCCGTATACAGAGTTAAAATCATTAGAGATTAACCTCATATTTATTTTATTAAAAGTTGTCAATGATACTCCACTTATATTGCAATCTCATTCACCGGATCCATATTGACTTTGATTATATCAACAAGTAATATATATTCTCAAATTTATGATAATATGCATTCTACAAGTTTTTAGTGGTTTAAAGATTTTTAAATCACATATGAATTCTATATCATGGCTTCGATTCTCGCAAATAATTTAGAGGGTGTTTGGCTAGGCTTATAAGCCGGTCAAACTTGCTTATAAGCACTTTTTAGCTTATCTATGCGTTTGGTAAAATTAAAAATGCTTATAAGTTAAGTGCTTATAAGCCAAAAATAAGCCAAAAGCCATAAGTTGGTCTCCCCCAACTTATCAAATTTCAGCTTATAAGCACTTTAGGTTTGACCAAAATATTTACTATTCAATCCCTAAAATACTTTTTTTGAAAACAAAACTCTTCGTATACCCAGTTCTTCAGCTGCTTATTATCAATTTTAGCACTTTTATCCAAACACGTAACTACTTATTTTTTAAATCAGCTTCAGCACCTAAAAGTGCTTTTCAGCACCTAATGCTTATCAGCTACTCTAAATCAGCTAAGCCAAACGGGCTCTTAATTTTTACAAAATATTTAGATGACTAATGTTTCCATTCAAATAAACTAAACACGCGTTTTTAGTAAGGTTTGTTGGGGATTAAATCAGAGTTTTACTTCAACTTGTGCAACTCAAATTCAATCCTCAACAAGGTTAGAGAGAGTATGATTCACGGAATATTTGATGTGCAACAGACTAACACACACAAAACTAGAAATCGTCTCAAAGAAAAAATATTACAACCTTTAACCTATTAGTTCTTTTTCCATCTCAATTAAAAAATCTTCTCTATAAAAAAAAAATGTCATGTGTATGTTGAACGGAGGTAAATATGGGTAAATATAGTTATATGCATCAGGTGTTTATACTAACTCAATAAATACATATTTTCACAAATATAATTATTACTAAATTATAATTTTACCTTTATTTATATTGAGTTATAAATTAATATAATTTGATATCAATAATTTTTACACATAAACATGTGTGTAAATAAGTTAGTTCTTGTCACATGTGACAAAAAATAGAAGGTAGATTTTTGTGACAAATGGATTTATAATACTCCTCTTTCCCACAGACTCTTTCCTCGCTCCCGATGTTGCTACGTCTGCCATCGTATCCCAGTGACCTAAAAAGATCAAGAAATATGTGTGAGCTCGATTTTGTCGCCATCTCTTGCGTTCTTTTCATATTTGCGCATTTACACCTATACAAACATCTCCACTTGTATTTATGCCAGACTGCACATCGTTCCCTTTTTATTCCTCAGACTTGTCTCTCAAAGAGTCCGGAACCTAAATATTATTTTTTTGGACTCAAAATACATTAATAAGTGGAAAAAAAGTTACCTTTCTATATATAGCGTCCAAATACAAGACGCTATACCTTAACGGTAACTTTTGCCGTTAAGATATAGCGATTTTCTATTTAGACGCTATATTGCCTGACGATTTGACTGACATATATAGCGTCCTCATTTCATACGCTATACATATAACGTCCAAAAAGAAAACGCTATACCCTGATTATGGACTCACCAATAAGTTAACTGACATAACAATAATTTAAATGTGTACAGCGTATATTTAAAGAACGCTATACGTCAAAAAATTTCCATATCTCGGGCTAGCCATTTCCTATATAAAGTGGTTAGGATTTTAGGAAAATTCGTTCACAAAAAATTCTAACTCCCATTCAATTTTTTCTTGTTAAATTCTTAAGCATTTTTTTCGTAATGTCTGAAGAGCGTAGAATAAGAGTTTCATTATATTGGNGGGGGGGGGGGGGTGTGAGGTTGTGATGGAGAATAGCTCTGTGAGGTATAGTTTATCTCCACGGAGTCATGTTAAATTACCACTTACAATGGAGTACGATAAATTGATATCGTTGTTATGCAAAAAAATGGGTGTGAGGAAACATTTAGTGATACTTAAAGTAACCGGAAGATATCCGTATTCCGTCACTCCGCAAGGGGCTACTTTTTACTCGGAGTTAAACATATACGATGATGAAACTTTGAGGGATTTTCTGAGGACTGCGGATGAATACCGGGAATATCTTGTAATCAAAATGTTGGATATGTACGTCAAGGTCGAAGACGTTCCAAACAATGAGGTTGCCGGACAGGTTCCGGATAACCCCCGGTCATCGGGTGGTTATTCTGGAGGAGTTTTGTCGGACAGGTTCCGGATGAAAGAGTTTTCCTTGATTTAAATTTATCTCCGCCTGCTTTACATAATTCACAAGACGAGTGGTAAGCTTCAATTTTCCTTTGTGTTACGATGTACATTTTTGTTGTATTAAATTTGTATTAACGCTCATATATTTAACAAGAGGTACAAGCCGGATATGAATTTTACAAATTATGAACCCAAGCATAGTTTTAGTGTGTTGGATCATGGTGGTCCATCTGGGAGCCATCACCGAAATGAAAATGTCCATCATGGAATTTCATCACATTACGACTTGTAAGTGAAGTGATACAACTATATGGAAAGTATTTATTAAATTCAGTATCTTATTATTTTGTTGATTGTGTACTGAAAACGAGCAAGTTGAACCAAATGTACTCACTCAATTGCCCGAAGACGACGTATTAAATCGGGATCTGGCAGATGCACAAAGTGAGGAAGAGAACAGTGATTACGACAACAATGCTGATGAATCTGGAGACGAGAAACCCTTTCCTCGTGAGGATGGTGATGAGGAGGATGAGAAGGAAGGACACGATTTGACGAGAGAGTATGCTCCAACCCCCCCCCCCCCCCCAGACGAAGAGTGTACGAGTCCCAAGTGCCATTTCATTCAAGGGAGATTCCTTACCTTGATAACTTGCCAAGCATGCCGGATGTGGAAGCTCTCACAAGGGATTTTGATGAAATTCGAACAGCAATGTGGGATGAGTCTAGACCAACGGTGCTGGCAAAGGGCATGCTTTTTCCTGATAAAGCATGCCTAAGCAGGGCTTGTAAAATGCACAACGTAAAAGAGTGTCGTGAGATGACGGTATGGGAGTCAAGTCCGGTTGTATACAAGGTTGTTTGTCGCAGATGGTTTTGGCCATGTCATTGGATGTTGCGTGCGAGCAAGAAGAAGACATGTCTGTGGAAAGTGGGTAAATACATTCCCACCCACACATGCGAAATGGACACATTCAACGGGAATCACTTCAATTTGGATATTGACTTGATTTCTCTTGTTCTTATTCCACACATCGAAGCGTCCATAAAGTATAAAATCAAAGAGTGCATTATAGCAGTCCACCAGGAACATGGCCATACCATTACTAAAAGAAAGACATATCTCGGACGCAAACGAGCGTTTGAAATAGTCTATGGTAACTGGGATAAGTCATTTGCAGATCTGCCTAGGTACATGGCTGCACTGCAGCAGTTTAACCCCGGGACGATTGTTGAATGGAAGCTTGAGCAGAGTCTGGGTAAACCAGAATATATATTCAATTACGTGTTCTGGTCGTTTAAACCAGCAATTGATGGTTTTTCGCATTGTCGGCCCGTAATATCCACAGACGACACTCATGTCTATGGGAAGTACGATATCAAGCTGTTGATAGCCGTGGCAGTAGATGCTAATGGATAGATATTTCCTCTAGCTTTTTCTATTTGTGACAATGAAAGCCAAGAGACGTGGACGATGTTTTTGAACCACTTGAAAGAGCACGTTGTCAAACAGCGTTCCGGTATTTGTCTAATATCTGATCGGCACGGTGGTATCTTAAGTTCTGTGGAGAACTTGCCTGCATGCAAAGAACCTTATGCCTACCATCGTTACTGTGTTAGGAACTTTAAAGCCAATTTCCAGAAGGCATATCCCAACAAGGATCTGCATGATTTAATGTGGATGGAAGAAACAGACCACCAACAACATAAATTCCGGAGGCACATGGAATATATCAGGCAAGAAGATGAGGCAGCCTATCGTTGGTTAATGCGACATGACCCTGAAAAGTGGACTTTGCATGCGGATGGTGGCAGACGATGGGGAACTCTTACTACAAATATGTCAGAGTCTTTGAACGGGTATTGAAGTTGGCAAGAGGATTGCCTATCACAGCTATGGTGCGGATGTCGTTCAAGCAGATGGCGGAGAGGTTTGTTGTAAGGTCTACAGCTGCAACGTCATTGATGGAAAGGGGTGTTGAATTTATGCCAGTGCCGATGAAGAGATTTGAGAAATACAGACGGCGAGCGCATTGGCATTCATTTTTGCAGTATGATAGCGAAAGAAATATTTTTGAAGTTCGCACCGCTATCCATCAAAATCGGGGTAATAATGTACATACTGTAAATGAATCTACAAGGTTATGCTCTTGTGGGAAATGGTCCATCTACCACATGCCTTGCTCACATGCTATCAAGTGCTTTCAACAAGTTGGTTTAGGTGCAACCAACTATGTTGATTAACAATATAGTGTTGCGAAGTACCTAAACACATATAGTGGGCAGTTGCAGCTAGTGGGTGCTGAGCATTATTGGCCGCCTGAACCATTTAAAATGGTGTGTAACAAGTCCTATTTGCGTCGAATACAGGTGAAGAAGAGAACGCGTATACGGAACCGAATGGATGTTAGTGATACTGTTTATGCGCGCATATGTGGTATATGCTCACAAACAGGACACGACCGTCGAAAATGTCCTTCGACTGGTTTGGGTGGCAATAGTACTCAAGCTCGTGGTGGTCCTTCTTCTATTATGCCTAACTATCAATGAGTTTATGTTGTAATATTTAGTTGTTTTGTTTATGTTGCAAGTTTTATACAAAAAAATTATGTTTGTTAATTATGAGTTGAACTTTTTCATTTCAGTTTTTTTTAATGATATTTAAAAAAATTATATATTCGGAAGAACTGGAAACAACATTGAAATATCATAAAGCTAATTAATTTAATTTTAATTATGTTTGTTATTTTATATATGTGTGTTGTCTTCATAATGTGTGTTTACAACAATGGGAGGTAGAAGAAAAAAATATTATGTGTGTTGTCTTGTCGAAAACAAAAGCTGCTCAATTGACATAAAGTTGTTTCGTACCCGTCAGAACCTTTAACACGCAAAGCATAGCGTGGTCAAATGCTACGTTATGTGTATATATAGCACGGTTAAATAGTACGTTATGTGTATTGCCTTGTCGAAAACAAAAGCTGCCCAACTGACATAAAGCTGTTTCGTACCCGTCAGAACCTTTAACACGCAAAGCATAGCGCGATCAAATGCTACGTTACGTGTGTATATAGCGCGGTTAAATAGTACGCTATGTGTGTTGTCTTGTCGAACTGAAAAGGCTGCCCAACTGACATAAAGCTGAGACGTACCCGTTAGAACCTTTAACACGCAAAGCATAGCGCGGTCAAATACTACGTTATGTGTGTATATAGCGCGGTTAAATAGTACGTTATGTGTGTTCTCTTGCCTATATATAACGAGCTCATTCTACTTATTTTCTGCGCTCATCAATAAGTAATAGCAAATCTTTCAAGAAAAAAGAGTTTTTTTTTAACGCACAAATGTCTCAACCTCTTTATGTACCAAGGTGCAAGTGTGGAAAAAAATACATGATGTAAAGTTGTTGGGATAATGGTGAAGATGGACGCCGCTATTGGGAATGTTTCAACAAATTTTATAAGGTTCCGGCGAACCTATTTGCGATTTTGAGGATGGATTGATGAACCCTGTTATGAGGAATACTACAAAGAATCTTTGAACGATCTTCATAATTTGTGTTTAAAACAGTGGGAACGTGAAAGAGAACATAAAAGAGATAATGCGGAGTTGAAAGCGAAACTTAAAGAGGTAGAAGGAAAAAAAATAAGCTGGAAGAACAATGTAAGTGGTTGGAGCAGAGAATAATGGGCGGCAGGGACTAAACATTGACATGTATGTGTTTAGTGTGTTACTTTCCTTGATGGAAAATCATAGATTTCTGATAGGAAAGAAAAAGCCCAATTACCAAAAAAAATTTCATATACACGAGCTGGGACATTGAGGAATATCCAGAAAGGCATTTCGGAAATCGGCCTGATTCTATTATCTTTATGTTTCTCGTGTTGTATATTTTTCTTTGTTGTACTGAATTTTAATTATGTTAAGTTGCTATGTTTGTGTTTGTGTTGTAGTATTAAACTAAATTAGTTATACTGAACTTTATTTTCATTAATCTTAATGGAATTTAAGTTTTAGTGCTTGTGTTTGTGTTGTAGTACGAAACTAACTAATAAATTAAAAAACACATATGCGCATATTATATAAAAATTGTTGTTAATGTATATACAAAAATATTATTTACATCAAATACAAAAAAATGTGAAGTGAATCAATGTGTCCCGCATCCAGTGTGCTTCAACGCAGCCGCTGGCCTGAGGCGCATTGCATCCCGTCTGGGTACGCTATCGGGATCGTCATCATCAAGTCACCTCCTTATAGCCGGATGCGCCGCAGCATGATCATCAGTGGTGCTGACAGGATCGGTAGAAGGGGCCGTCAGTCCAGTAGAAACCTACATAAGAATAGAAAGCTCAGTATAGCAAAGTATATAATAAGTCACAACAATATAAATTGTCTTACCACCATCTCGTCGGGCTCCTGAATGTAATCATCCATCGTGGCACACCAGGGGCCTCGCTCGTACTGCTTTGGCTCCACATAATCAGGCATGTGTGCCAAACGGTGATCCTCCCGGGCTCGCTGCAGTGTTCGGGCAGCCAACTCTACAAATCGACGACTGTAATCCTGCAAGGCGATCGCAGGATCGCCGACATAATCCTGCATCTGCAGTCCCATATGATAGGCTGTATGTAGTCTAATAGCCTGCACAACGTATAAAATATAAACTACATTTATTGCACCAAAATACAGTTATATAATTATAATAACAGAAAACATACCAGGGCCTCGTGTCGCCCGGCGTATGGAATGTACCGACCGCCAGCCTGATGAATAGTGTTCCCGATAAAAATTCGAGTGACGTGACGGTACCAGGACATATACCCCTGAATAGCCACCTCCTGGATCTGTGTAGGTGGGGGCAGAATCATCTGCTCTCAATGGTCCCAAATATGGATCTGCGCCGCTAACCATGCCATAAATGCGTCGTCCGCCCTGCAGCGATCATCCCTCTGATAATGTGTAGGATCCCATATAGGCCCCCTCGGTATATACTGCGGGCGGCCAAACTGTCGAAGTACCCGCTCCGAGGCATGATGCTCCACAATATCGAGGCATATGAGTGGGGCAGAAGTGCTCCAAATCAGTCGGCCAGCCGAGCAATAATCTGGCAGACCAGCTATATAATTGTCGCTGTATGGCGTCCAGATGAACTATCAAATAAGAACACAAAACGTGAGTTTGCACAACACTAAGTTAATCTATACCAGGTAAGTTTAGGTACATATTTACCTGTGCGCCCTCCAGCAGATCCAACACATCCCTGCAGAGGGGGAGATTATGATGAGTATCATACTCTCGTGAAAGTGTACGGCGGAGAACCCACCTCCTGGCTAGAGGGAGAAACGGAGGTGGTACATTAGGAGGTAATTGTGGTCAAGGTGGCTGAAACTGCAAGAACCGCTCCCAGGCCCAAACCTAACATGCAAAGTTGACGTAAGGTTTAAGAAAATTCTAACTAGGTAGAGTTGGGACTGATGAACAGATTATTTGAATATGTTGTCACCTGTAGAAGCGGCATAAAACCACAAACATCTCTCTAAGTGCCCATGCTCGCCCGACACATCTACCTATACATGTAGCCGAGAATAGCAGCACCCCAGCTGTAATAGGGTAACTCATCTAGCAGCTGAAGATGATGAAGAAATCTCAGGCTGACTAGGTTCCCCGAAGTGTTCGGGAACAAGACACCTCCAAATAGAAGAATCAGCAACAACCTCGTATACTGGGTGATATGTATCTCCTCTGTATGGTCGGTGATATCGGGGTGGAGTACCTCCAGGTACTGTCTAATAGGTGTCAAAGTCAACCGACTGGCATCCGACGATGCAGTCTCGTCCTGTGGCCTGAAACCCGTGAGCTACTGCAGCATGTCCAAATAAGCATCACGCGCTATAGATCTCATAGCAATAGGCAGTGAAACGGCCATGCCATCAACGGGCAGGCCATATAAAACCTCCACTTCCTGCAGCGTGATGGTAGCCTCGCCAATGGGCAGGTGAAAAGTGTGCGTCTCCGGTCGCCACCACTCTATCAACGCCGTGATCAAAGCCCAGTCGACCTGTATCCGCCCAATCTCAATAATCCTATAGAATCCCGTAGCCTGGAGGCGATGGACTACACGCTCGTGGAGATCTCTGGGCCTCAGAAAATCCCACAGGTCGTCAACTCTCCTAGCGCGGAGAGTCTGGGATAGTAACTCTCCCTCACATATATGGGCGGACCTATGATCGCCCTGAAGCACTAATAGCTCACGAGAGTAAGGGCCGGGATGTATAGGCGGCGTGTCCATGTCGTCAATTGTAAATTAAACAACATTAATTGTATGTTTATATTTAATTGTACAAAATATATATACCTATTGGGTTCCAGGCTCGATATTTGAGGCCCAGTAGCACCAAACTATCATGAATATTTATGTGTGTCAAATTCAATATTTTGATAATTTTGTGTGTGTTTGTTTTATAATTTAAATTTTTAATTTTCAATTATTTAATTGTACAAAATATATATATCTATTGGGTTCCAGGCTCGATATTTGAGGCCCAGTAGCACCAAACTATCATGAATATTTATGTGTGTCAAATTCAATATTTTGATAATTTTGTGTGTGTTTGTTTTATAATTTAAATTCTTAATTTTTAATTATTTAATTGTACAAAATATATATACCTATTGGGTTCCAGGCTCGATATTTGAGACACAGTAGCACCAAACTATCATGAATAATTATGTGTGTCAAATTCAATATTTTGATTATTTAATTGTATAAAGTATATATTTTCATCTACCAGTATAAGAAATACTTAAACTATAAGGATTCTACGCTAAAATACTATACAGTTTACTACGCTATAAGGTTCTACATTTTACTACGCTAATAAATAAACCGAATATAAACAACAAATACATTTTAATCACATAACATTCACAAAATTACATATAACATACTAGTTTCGCAAGTAAAACACAAAGCGACATGGAAACACTAATATCTAAATCCGGATATTAACATAAAAAATTAAATCTCAATTTTACATTTTTTTTAGACCACTAATATCTAAGTCCGGATATATATAACATACTAGTTTCGCAAATAAAATACAAAACGACATGGAAACACATTCAATCAACTAATATGCATTATTATACAAGTTTCGACATAAAATAATTCGAAATACCTCGATGTAGTGGGAAGTGTGAAAATTTGAAGACGAAGGAGTTAAACCACAATAATACGATGCTCTACTACGATGTGGGACCTACGTTCTTAACCTTTTGTGTGACGGGAGGGGCCTACAAATTTTTTATTTTTTTAAAAACGAGGGGGGGGGGGGACCAAAGCAGTGGAGGTTAAAAAAATGGGGGAAAGAGTTTCTGGTCGGGGAAGAAGACGAAGGGCAATATTTAATTAGGGGTATAGCGTTTTCTTTTTAAACGCTATATGTATAGCGTATGAATTGAGGACGCTATATATGTCAGTCAAATAGTCAGGCATATAGCGTCTAAATAGAAAACGCTATTATATTGGGGAAAATTATATTTATATATATATGGTGACGTGTCATGACACGTAGACTGGTCAAACAGTCAAAGAATTAAGGTTGGTTAACAGATACGAGCAACAATAGATACGAACAAGTTAAATGGAGAAGGCACGAGCGGTCATACAAGTAATTCAACGCTCGTACCTATTCAAGACATTTAAAGGTCAAAGATCGTGAAGAGTCAACGGAATGAATCTGACAGCAAAAAAGAGCCCAAATACAGCATTTAATGAGTATTAAATGCTGGAAACGTTAGAGAATATATATTTAATGTATATGATTGCATAACGTAACCTTTAAAGTCATTAATTGCCCATAATCGTCTTATTATGACAAAGGTAAAGTCTGTATTCCCAAATGGCTATAAAAGGGAAAGCCACAAACAACTGTAAGGACGAAAAAAAATACTATTGGAATATACTTTGATTTACTTGTTTTCTAATTATATTATTCAAAAATCTCTTTCTTTATATACTCTTTTCCGATTATCAGTAACCCGTGTTCTTCTAAATTCAAGCTTTGACCTAAAATCTAATTTTTGGTTAAACAAATTGGTTCCGTTACCGGGAATCTGATAATCAATTATATCTCAGCTTGATTTTCTTTGTGGAATCAACTATGTCGAACAACAATGACAATATCCAAGAAAACCCAATCAATCAGCAAAATCAGGGAGATCCGCAAAATGATCAAACACCACGAGACTCACCACGAAAATCTCGTGAAGGCACTCCTGAAGGATCTCACACAGAAGAACGAGGTCAATTTGAAAATGCTGAAGCTATGGATGAAGCCTTACAAAAACTTATCGCTACTCAGGTCAACAAAGCTTTACAAGCTTTTGTTAGTCAATTACCTGCTGCTCCACCCACACCTACTCCAAATAACAATACTTTGGAGAACCCTCGTTCTGGACTGGTTAATTCAGGAAGCGGTGGAACCCCCAGTGAAACACAGGAGGGAGATCCAGGTAATCCAATTAATTCTGATTTGCAAAATCTAGTGCTAACATTGCAGAAACAGCTTAGGGAGCAAAACGACCGCATAAAACAAATACCTGGAGTACCACTCATGATCAAGGGAGTAGATATAGATAAATATTCTCAACAGCCATGGAAGCCAAGTGCCGCCCCTCTCCCAATTCCAAAGAAGTTCAAGATGCCCGATATTCCAAAGTATGATGGGACAACAGACCCACGAGCTCATGTTACTGCATTTACAACAGGAGTCAAGGGCAACGATTTGACTAAGTAGGAGATTGAATCAGTCTTGGTCAAAAAATTCGGTGAAACACTCACTAAAGGGGCACTAACATGGTATTCTCTCTTACCTGAAAATTCTATAAATTCTTTTGCTGAGCTTGCAGATTTATTTATCAAAGCACACTCGGGAGCTCAAAAAGTTGAAAAAAGAATGGAGGATATCTTCAAAATCAAGCAAGGAGATTCAGAGCTACTCAGAGAATTCGTGGATAGATTTCAACGGGAAAGAATGACATTGCCATGAGTACCTGACAATTGGGCAACCATAGCCTTCACCAGCAATTTGAATGAGAAGAGTTCAGAAGCCACGAGGCGACTCAACGAAAGCCTTCGAGAATTCCCAGCAACAACGTGGAATGATGTCTACAACAGATACAGTACAAAGATGAGGATTGAAGAAGACATTATTTTACGACATAAAATAGAAGAAAATGTAAGCTCGAGGCGTGTGGAAATGAAAAGAGATCCGGTAAAAACAGGTACGAGCCATACATGGGACCTGCGGGAAAGGACTCACGGTCAAGACAAGATAATCAAAGGTACGATCACAAACCTAGAAATAGAGAATCAAGCTCCTCATCAAGGTTCGGGAATGATCGGAACACACGCGGGTCACGAGACGATGATGGAAGTCTAAAGGCAAGGTTCGGTGGTTACAACTTCAACGCAAGCACCTCTGAACTCGTAGCTTTCTTAAGAAGCATGAGAGATAAGGTACGGTGGACAAAAGAAATGCGATCGAATCCAAACAGACGAAACCCTGACCATTGGTGCGAATTTCATAACGATCACGGGCATAAAACAGCAAATTGCAGGTTTCTGCAAGGTGAAGTTGATCATTTGGTAAAACAGAGGTATCTTACTGAGTTATTCAGTGAGAAAGGTAAACAAGCATACATGAAGAACAGGCAAGAGCCTCCAAAACCACCTTCACCCAAGAGAACTGTCAACGTTATAAGTGGGGGTGAAGAGATCAACGATGTATCATATAAAAAGGTTTCAAAAGTAACAATTACCCACGGGAAGCGGCCTCGACATGTACTGGAAGAGGAGAATATTATATTCAACGATGCAGACACCGAGGGTCTCTTAACTCCGCATAACGACACACTGGTAATATCTTTACTTGTATATGACACTAACGTGAAACGAGTTTTGGTTGATCCAGGTAGTTCTGTAAATATTATTTTAATACGAGTATTGCACGAGATGCAAGCGGAGGATAAGTTGATTCCAAAAGCACATACTTTGTCGGGATTTGACAACTCTAGTGTTGTAACGAAAGAGGAAGCAATACTTACTACATTCGCAGAAGGCGTCACTAAAGATACCAAATTTCAAGTCGTAGATATGGAAATGACTTACAATATGATTCTTGGGAGGCCATGGATTCATGACATGGATGTTGTTCCTTCAACCTTACATCAAGTTATTAAATTTCCATCTCCGTGGGGAATACGCCAAATCAGAGGCGATCAACAAACATCTAGAAGCATCAATTCCGTTGCAGATTCAACTGTTAAGGGTGAAGACAAATAGCAATTACAGAATTTAGGTGAGGGTAACACGGAATTCAGACTGTTTTGCTTGGTCCCATTCTGACATGACAGGGATACCACCGGAAGTCATGACTCATAAATTGAATGAAGATCCATCATATCTTCCCGTCAAGCAAAAGAAAAGAAAGCAAGGAACTTTCAAGAATAAGGTGATTCAAGAGGAAGTTCAAAAATTGCTAAAAATTGGTTCAAATATCCTAACTGGTTAGCTAATACTGTTGTGGTTCCTAAGAAGAACGGTAAGTGGCGAGTCTGTCTAGATTACACAGACCTTAATAAAGCCTGTCCAAAAGATTCTTTTCCTTTACCGCACATAGATCAATTAATTGATGCTACTGCAGGGCATGAGCTATTACGTTTTTTAGATGCATATTCAGGCTATAATCAAATCAAGATGGATCCAGGAGATGAAGAAAAAACTTCTTTTATAACAGACAGGGGGACTTACTCTTATAAGGTAATGCCCTTTGGTCTTAAGAATGCAGGTGCAACGTATCAGAGGTTAGTTACCCAAATGTTTCAAGAACATTTAGGTAAAACCATGGAGGTATATATAGATGATATGCTAGTTAAGACTCAACATTCAGAAGATCATATATCGCACCTATCTGACACGTTTAAAATTTTACGAAGATATAATATGAAGTTGAATCCAGAAAAATGTGCATTTGGTGTGGCATCAGGTAAGTTTTTAGGTTTTCTTGTTTCTAACCGTGGTATTGAAGTGAATCCTGCACATATTAAGGCCATTGAAGAAATCCCTGATATACTTTCAAACAAGAAAGAGGTTCAAAGACTAACGGGAAGAATCGCAGCTTTGGGAAGGTTCATTTCTAAATCATCGGAAAAATGTTTCAAATTCTTCTCGGCCCTTAAGAAGCAGGATTATTTTGAATGGGATGAGGAGTGTCAACAAGCACTTAGGGATTTGAAAACATACTTGTCAAATCCACCTTTGCTAGCAAAACCAAAGGCTGGGGAGAAACTATTCATCTACCTTGCTGTTTCAGAAGTTGCGGTAAGCGCAGTTTTGGTTCGAGAAGAGCAGAGTAAACAATCTCCTATCTATTATGTTAGTAAATCTTTGTTAGATGCAGAGACACGGTATCCACAATTGGAAAAACTAGCACTTGCTCTAATCATGTCATCTAGGAAGTTAAGACCATATTTTCAATGTCATCCCATTGTTGTAGTGACTGCATACCCTTTACGTAATATATTGCATAAACATGAATTGTCAGGGAGGTTAGCTAAATGGGCTATAGAGCTAAGTGAGTATGAAATCACGTACCTACCTAGAACAGCAATAAAATCCCAGATATTAGCTGATTTCGTGGCTGACTTTAGCCAAGGGATGCAGCTAGAAGCAGAAAAAGAAGTACAAATACTTAATGGGGCTAATCCGGGAAAATGGACCTTATTTACTGATGGCTCATCTAATGTAAAAGGCGCAGGATTAGTAATTGTTTTAGTACCACCTACGGGCGAAACTATTAGACAAGCTATTAAATGTCATTCCATAACTAACAATGAAGCGGAGTATGAAGCTGTGATTGCAGGTCTAGAATTGGCACGAGAACTTGGTATAAATCAAGTGGTGATCAAAAGTGATTCGCAACTCGTGGTTAATCAAATGCTGGGGACTTACACAGCTAGGGAATCAAGGATGCAACAGTACTTGGAGAAGGTACGGGAACTGATAAAGCAATTCCAAACTTGGAAGGTCACGCAAATATCAAGGGATGAAAATGCTGAAGCAGATACCTTAGCTAATCTCGCATCCGCAGCTGATGTGGCAAATGATGCAAACGCTTCAGTTATACATTTATTTCATTCAGTTCTCGAACCTGATAAGGATGAAGTAAATTTTAATAATTTAACTTGGGATTGGAGAAACGGAATTGTTGCTTTTTTACAGTATGGTACCATCCCTGATGACAAGAAACAAGCGCATGCACTTCGAAAAAAGGCTGCTCGTTACTGTTTAAAACAGGGGAACCTTTATCGTAACATATTCGGTGGTCCCTTAGCAAGATGCCTCGGACCTTCTCAAACGGAGTATGTAATGAGGGAAATACATGAGGGGCATTGCGGGAATCACGCAGGAGGAAGATCACTGGTGAGAACCTTGATTAGAGCAGGGTACTACTGGCCTAAAATGGAAGCAGAAGCGGAAAGTTTCGTGGCTAAATGTGATAAATGCCAGAGGTATGGTAACAATATGCACAGGCCAGCAGAATTATTACATCCAGTCATTGCGCCGTGGCCATTTATGAAATGGGGAATGGATATAGTAGGACCATTACCTCAGGCAAAAGGACAGGTAAAGTTTCTTCTCGTACTCACCGCTTATTTCACTAAATGGGTAGACGCAGGAGCATTTAAACAGGTGCGAGAAAAGGAAGTCAAGATTTTATTTGGCGAAATATCATCTGCCGATTTGGTGTACCAAAGGAAATTGTATGCGACAATGGCCCTCAATTTATCGGAGCTAAAGTCACAGAGTTTTTTGAGAGTTGGCAAATTAAAAGGATCACATCTACACCTTATCACCCAGTGGGCAACGGGCAAGCAGAATCAACGAACAAAGTCATAATCAACAATTTGAAGAAACGTTTAGAGGAGTCAAAGGGTAATTGGCCTGAAGTCTTACTCGGAGTGTTATGGGCATATCGCACGACAACAAAGACAAGCACAGGTGAAACCCCTTTCTCTTTAGTTTATGGAGCTGAAGCACTAATCCCGGTTGAAATAGGAGAAACAAGTACAAGATTCTCACAAGCAACACAAGAGGCTAATGATGAAGAGATGCGGGTCAATTTGGATCTACTGGAAGGCAAGAGAGAAGCTGCACTAATAAGAATGGCAGCACAAAAACAAATGATCGAACGATATTACAACAGGAAAGCACGACTGAGGTACTTCAAAATTGGGGACTTCGTGCTTAAAAAGGTTTTTCAATCCACCAAGGCAGCCAACACGGGTAAACTAAGTTCAACCTGGGAAGGACCCTACAGAGTTCGAGATATTGCAGGAAAAGGAGCATACGAGTTGGAAACAATGGACGGGAAGGTACTTCCTTCATATTGGAATGCAGTTCATTTGAAGAGATACTACTTCTAAGGCAAAACCCACGGTCAGGTATCACTATGTTAAATTATATTTTTTGAATTGTTAAAATTTTACTAACGATTTTAGATGATAGGCAAAACGCTAACCCGTACTAAATGATGAGTCACGACCTGTAAGGCAAAATGGAATAAACTAAAATTCCTAGCCCAGGGTTACAATTATTCTCATAGAAGTATACACGGGTTAAGCAGTCTTCATCTATAATCGCACCCCCGAGTCCCGTATGTATTTCCTTTTCAGGAAAAGGACCAGGTGAAGGAGACTACCAAGTGCTCGAGGCTTCATACTTCAACACTCAAACACTTGGGGGACTACATAGTATATACATTCACGTGTATCAAAAAGGCATAGAAGATTTAGAAGCCTAGAAGAATCAAGTACGGAGTGAAAGTTACGAAGTCATGGCATTCATCATAGTATTCTTTCCCATGAGAACAATGGCACTTATCATAGTATTCTTTCCCATAAGAACAATGGAGTCATCTCTGAAACTCTTCCTAATGTTCTGGAGCTAAAAGGACTATGTACTAAAACGGGTTATAAGGAAAAACCCCGTATCTATTGTTCTTCTTTTGTATAAATCTGTTACAATGAAAACAGTTGCGAGAAAGTTATAGATGTAATTCAAATACATGTAAAGTATTACTCAAAACTTGTCAAAGTTCAGAAATAAAAACTTGTCAAAGTTATTGCAAAAAACATGTGTGTTCCTATTTCTTTTATCGTATGATCACACCATTATGAAGTTGAGATGTCTTCTTCATTAAGTGTCAAAATATAAAAGGGCCCTCTTTTATAAAACTCATGTTATTTAGTCATGGGATTAACAGAAGCATTTTTCAAAGAACAAAAATGCAGACTATTCTTTAAGTCCTTAAAAATAAAAAGGCAAGGATAGAACATACGGAAGTGCAATGATAAATAAAAGCTTCCTAATATTTAAAACTAAAGACTAAGTATAAACTTAGTCATCAAATTGTTTATACTAAATGCCCCATAACAAGATTTGGGGACTTGTATTTCCAAAAATCAACCCTGAAATAGTAGCCAAGGGTTTGATTACAAAAACTCTCAAATGAACCCAAAAACTTTAAATACTGTTTTCCAAATAGGTACCTGCAAAAAGGAATTCAAAAATAGATATAAATTTTTACTGAGAGGAAAGGATTGAAGGAGGATCATCAGCGTGCTCAACTGGAATAACATCACCAATGGAAGTGGGTTGATTTCCAACCATTGGAGTATCAATAGATGAAGTTTCAACTTGACTTGTAGTATGGGGCACGATTGAGCTTGAAGAGGGTGCATCACCCGAGGCAATTCCAGCGGTCACGGGAACATCGACTCCGGTAGCTTCAGCTTCGGAAACTTCAATCGCGGGAGAAGGGAAGTCCAATGGTTGTTGAGCTTTTTCAATAGTTTCCATCACCTTAGCTAAATCTGACTCCAGATTAAAGTTTTCTTGGCTGGCTTCAACTAAGGCATCACGACGGGAGTTCAGAAAAGCCCAGCTTACATCAACCGCAGCCTTATCTTCAAGAAGCTCATAATCTCTTTCCCAAGCAACAATTTCATTTTTGAGACTCTCATTTTCATTCAGAGCTGAGTTATAAGAGGCTTGAAGAGAGGCATGAGATTTTTCTAAGGCCTTCACCTGGTCTTCAGAAGTTCGCAGATTTTCTTGGGTTTGAGTCAAATTTTGCATCAAATCTCCAGCATAAACTTCTTTTTGACTTAAAAGAGCTCTCAACTCTCTAATCTCTTCACTTGATTTAGATAATTGTTCTGAAAAGGAAGACTCGAGGCACTCTCTTTCTTTTTCAGCCTGACTTGAAGAAGCCTTAACAACCGCAAGCTCTGAAGTTAATGCTCTCACCTGCTGTTCCAGGTTATTTCTGCTCTCTTGTAAATCTTCTATTGTTATTTGAGCACTATCAAATTGGTCCTTCCAATTAGCTGCTTCCAACTGAAAGTCACGAGCTTCCCTCTCTGAATCAAGAACAGCCTTTTCAGAGTGGCCTTTTAATTTAACTAATTTGAACTTAATTAAACTAAAGAGTCACGCTCTTTAAACGCCCTATAAGAAAAGAAGAAGAAAGAGGCGGAAATGTTCCCTTTGTCACTATAGACTGAACTCGCTGTGAACCTTTTCGATTATTAGTAGCGGCTCGTGAAGTAGCCCTCTTTCTTTACAAAAAAAGGATACATGCCCCTTTACTTGATATTATATTAGTAAAGTCAAGCCTAAAGGCCCTTTACTAATATAATAGAAGGTAAGGCAGAGCAGACTTAAATCCCTTACTTCGCCATTTTTTCCAGAATAGGATTTTGCTTAATATCATTTGGATGGACTCAGATCCTTTCATGTAGGAGAGTCTTTGATGGGCTTTGAATTTGGATAGATCCAGTGGGCCTTCTTGCATTTCTCTTAACTCAGAAGTTCTTTTTTTTTTTTAGTAAGATAGTACGTGCCACCTTCTCTAATAAAGAAATTCTGCTCATCAGCTCTGTACCAATAAGGTTGGCCTAAAAATGATAAGGAAAAAAAAAGAAACAAAGTTAAAGAAATTTGTAAACTCAAAAGAAAGAGGTACGGGAGAGATGAAAGACTTACATGCAAAATTCCACTTCTCAGGGAAGGGAACGTTTTGTTCACCCACTAAACCAACTGTGGGAGCATCAACAAATCGGGCATACCAGCCACGATCTTTATCATCTTCTGGGCTTACCAAAACTCTCTTACTCCTAGCTACTAAGGTAAAGACGCCATTACGAAAAAGTCTAAGGGAGTATAGATGAATTAGGTGAGGGAAGGTGAAATCAACATCTGCTAAATTGGCCAGATGCCTTAAACAAGCAACAGCCCTAAATACAAGCGGGCCAACCTGTGCTAAACAAACTTTGAAGAAACGACAGAAATCGAGAATTACTGGGTCAATAGCTGGTTTAAACCCAAGAGTAAAAGGGTATGTGTAAACGAAAGAGAATCCAGTCATATATGAAGTAATCCTCTGATTTGGATTAGGGATTACAATGGGAAAATCATTACTCCAGTGACAATCTTTGCGAACTATAGGAGCTAAAATCTCTGTAATCATAGTGGGGTAAGCATCAACATGATCCAAACCAGAAATTTGGGTCTGAAGTGATTGTCTATCATGCTGGAAAGATAAATCGTTAGGAACTATTTCTTCTACCAAGGGTTCCTGTAATGGTTCAGAGGCCTCCTTGCTCTTAGAAGATGATTTTTGAGAAAAAGAACCTCTAGTTCTAAAGGAAGAACCAGGGCTAGGAGAAGGCATGGCAGAACCACCACCACGAGAGGATCCTAAACTACAAAGTCTCCCATCTCTTCTATGTCTAATAGGAGCATTGGGAAAATTGTCTAAAATAGGAACTCTCTTAGGGTTAGGGTTCGAAGAAGACATGATGAAGAAGAGAAAGAAGTAAACAGAGATTCGCACAATTCAAGCATTCAAGGAAAAAGTTTTATGTGGTAAAAGGTGAAAGGAAAAATTGAATTTATACTGATGGGCGACCGTGCTAAAAATTTGTGGAAGAAGGGTTAAGTTTATATAAAAGCGACCGTCAAAGACTAAGAAGTGTAATGATGGAAAGCCTATAATAAAGGCAACTATCACTTCGTGAATAGTGGAGTTGAAGAAGCCTTGAAAAAAGGCTGCAGAAATTGCAGAGCTAATGAGAAGGTGACACGTATGCAATGCATTAAATAGAAAAGACAACTGAAGCGTTAGTACTGTCATAACATTGATTATGGCAAAAATTTCCTTTTTAATGAAGATCCACTTCCCAAATATTTAATTGATAAATAAATGGAAAGTGGGGGGACTATCTGTATTGGGAAAAAACTGAATTTAAATATTGAAGATGATGTGTCATGACACGTGGACCGGTCAAATAGTCAAAGCGTGGTAATCAGTTAGAAGGCACGAGCAACAACAGATGCGGGAGAGAAGATACTTAAGGCACGAACTATTATTCAAATGAAATGAGACTCGTACCTGTTCGAGTCATTTAAAGCTCGAAGATCAGAAGGAATTGAAGACATGAATCTGATAGCGAAAAAGAGTCCAAATTCAGTATTAAATGCCAAATACGTTAGAGAATTTGTATTTAATATGAATGATTGAGTAACGTTTCTTTTAATGTCATTTATTGCTCGTAATTGCCTCATTAAGACAAAGGCATTACACTTTCTCTTAAAATTAACTATAAAAGGAGAAAGTCACAACATCTGTAGGACACGAGAAAATATTACTGGAATAAACTTTATTTTTTTTTTGCTTTCTGATTATATCATTCAAAATCTCTTTCTTATATACTTTTCCGATTATGAGTAACCCGAGTTCTTCTAAATTCAAGCTTTGACCTAAAATCTAATTTTTGGTTAAACAGTGTTCTCACATAAATTTGGAAAAGGTTTTGAAAGGATAATTCTGTCTTTATACATATTTATCTATGTATAAAAAATTATGATATTGTTAATGTCATGTTTTGCAAATCCTTTCCACCGGGTATTTTTATAAAGCAGGAATTAATAATAACAAAACTAATAAGTATAATATTTTTCCTAATACATTATACCAAACGAAGCTAGTTAGCCTTTTATTAGGATTACAATAATCATATAAGTGTAATAGCCGCCCGCCTAAGCTTCTCCAAGTTTAAAAATATTTTTTTCAATAGAAGTGCTTTTTTCAAAGTAGAAGTGTTTGGCCAAGCTTTTAAAAGAAAAAATATGTTTTCGAAGAGAAGCGGAAGCAGTTTTAGAGAAACAGAAAAAAGTAGAAGCACTTTTTTGATAAGCACTTTCGAGAAAAATACACTTAGAAACACTTTTTAAAAGCTTGGCCAAATACTTAGAAGTGTTTTCCAAATTAATTAGCTAAACACGAACTACTTTTCACCAAATGTACTTTTGAAAAAAGCACTTCTCAAAATAAGCTGATTTTTCCAGCTTGGCTAAACAGGCTATAAGTGTAATTCTTCCTTATCACACCAAGGGTTGAGGTAAAGGGTATATTTTTCCTCCATTAAGCAATTATAACTACACATTTTATCTACGGATGCAATTACTTTTTCTGTTGATACAATATGATCGTACTAAAGTGATAAAGGGCAGCTCGGTGCACTAAGCTCCCATTATGCACGGAGTCTGGGTAAGGGCTGGACCACAAGGGTCTATTATACACAGTCTTACCCTGCATTTCTGCAAGAGTATTTAAAAGAAATGATCAAAAAATTAATTTGAGGAGAAAACACCACATTAACGTTTTTAAATACTTGAATTTGAAATTTTCAAAGGTCTATGAAAAAGAGGCAATCGTTGATAACAAAGGCCATCAACAATTTTTTACAACAACAAATTCAATGTAATCATATAGATGAAGTCTGAGGAGGGTAGTATATACGCAGACTTTACCCCTACCTTGAGAAGATAGAGAAGTTGTTTCCGAACCCTCGACTTAAGGAAAGATTTTTTTTAAGCTCCACTACCTATTAATCTTTCGCTCTAATTCTTGATCTCAACAATCTTTTCTTTTTTCTTTTTATTTTCCTAAATGTTGGAGATTCAGCTATTTGCCAGTGGAAAACTTTATTAATGTTTTCATTGACTTGAATGCATCTACTTTTTTTAGTTTCAAACTCTTTATCATTCCGGGAACAAAGTTTTATTTCCTTTTTCCTTTTTTTTTTTTTATATTTTTTATTTTTTGGGTATAAGATCTTTTTTCTTCTCAAACTGCTAATGCATAACAGTGGGTCATCCAAAAAAAAAAAATTCACTTTACAGTAATGCTGCTTACAAATTCCACAATCAAAGAGTCTGATGAAGTAAAGAGTTAGATGAGAAAATTTAGTTTGAAGAATAGGCCAACTTGTGTCTTGCTTCTCATTACACATATTTATACAAATACAAATACCAAGTTCCCTATATAGTACAAACTCATGTACTTATCTCTATTCCCTATACAATACAAACTCTTGAAACTTATCTCTATCAGAGTCAATACAACTTTTTCTAGGTGAGAGGAGCAGGAGAACACCACAAAATGCGTTGTTAAACTCAATTGAAGTCCAAGGTGTAAGTGAAGAAAATTAAAGAGATTGAAGTCCGTCCCTTAGTCTAATCTATATCCACAGCTGGTGAAAGTATGGACGCCTCACTACTACTTTCATTGAAAAAACACAGTAGGCAGCTCCGCTAGCCCCAATTTTAGGCCTAAAAACTGAAACATAGTAGTGAAAATTTTCATCCTTCTTCACTCTTCGTTATGAAGCTCTACTGATGCAAAGAACAACAAAGTTAGAGATATCAATTTGTTGAGAACATGTTCTGCAATAACAATTATACTTTTTCTACCTCTGGATCAGATATGCATTCTATGATGTTTTTGTCTATGTTGATGCACTACTTTTGGAGAATCCTACACGCACCAAACAATATTTGTGAAGCATCTGAGTACCATAATTTTTTGTGACAAATTAAAGGGCAGCCCGGTGCAGTAAGTATTGGGTTTTATGTATTTAATTATATTAAATACTTAAAAGAGGGTGAATGGGAAATGAAGGGAAATAAAATTTTTGAGTGAAATTTTAAGTTTCCCCCCTTGGCAAAGGGACATTGTTCCATATTGGAAGAGGAAAAGGTTTTTGATGGGTGTATAAGCAATTGCTCTTCTTCTAGCTCATAAAGAATTGAGAAGAAGGCAAGCCTCGCGCCGTCGTCGCTCGCTCGGCTTCGGCTTCGGCTTCGGATTGATAAATACAAGGCTATTCTGCTCAGAATTTCCATACGATTTTCTGAGTTTCTCCTCCTTCTTCTGCATATTTTTAACATCAAACAAAGCAACAATAAGTGTGATTTGCTACCGAACTTTGTGTTCGCTGAAATACTGGGGTTTGAAGTACCACTACACCAGTGTGTAATTCGTTCTATCCTGGGAGGAAATAATCCATAACCTTGGGTACTAGGAGGGGATTAAATTCCTTAAGGAAACACTGTGAATTCAGTGGGCTCGAATTGATTTCTATCTCTTTACGTTTTCTGTTTATATATTATTCTGCTTTGTTTTTTCCAGAATTAGTTTACAAATACAGGTTACTAACAAGCTTAAGGAATTTAATCTATTTTCTGTATTTGTACTCACTATTTGGAAGAGTAAAACCTTTGTGGTTTTGTACTCTATTAAAATCTACGTGATTTTAACATTTGTGTCATTCTTTTACAAAAATGACTAATGATAATGTGAACCAAGCTGTTCCAACGGTGACTGCCAATGCCTCAACGAGCCGAACAACACCGACAGCATTGGCACCGGCGGAGAAACCCGAAAAATTTTCCGGGATTGATTTCAAGCGCTGGCAGCTGATGTTCTTCTATTTGACTACTCTAAGTCTCCAGAAGTTCATCAAGGAAGATGTTCCTGTGCTGTCCGATGAAACTCCAGAAACTGAACGCTTTCTCGTGATTGAGGCGTGGAAGCACTCAGATTTTTTGTGCAAGAATTATATTCTAAGCGGGCTGGAGGATGCTTTGTATAACGTCTACAGTGGCGTGGAAACGTCAAAAGAACCGTGGACTGCGCTTGAAAAGAAATACAAAACCAAAGGTGCCGGGTTGAAGAAGTTCGTTGCTGCAACATTTTTTGGACTACAAAATGGTAGATAGCAAATCTGTTATTACCCAAGTCCAGGAATTGCAAATGATTATTCACGATCTCCTTGCTGAAGGTCTTGTCATCAATGAAGCATTCCAAGTAGCAGCAATGATTGAGAAGTTGCCTCCTTTGTGGAAGGACTTCAAAAACTACTTGAAACACAAATGCAAGGAGATGTCCCTTGAAGATCTCAATGTTCGGTTGAGAATCGAAGAGGACAACAAAGCTGCTGAAAAGAGAGGCCGTGGAAACTCAACAATAATGGGAGCAAATATTGTTGAAGAGAACAAAAAGAGGAAGAAGGCTTCTAGACCGAAATACAACCCAAGCAAGAAGCGGTTCAGTGGAAATTGCTACAACTGTGGAAAAGCCGGACACAAATCTACGGAGTGTCATGCTCCGAAGAAAGACAAGAAGAAGGGTCAAACAAACATGGTTGAAAAGCATGATGATGTTGATGACTTATGTGTCATGCTTTCCGAATGCAATTTGGTGGGCAATCCTAAAGAGTGGTAGATTGATTCTGGAGCCACTCGCCATGTTTGTGCTGTTAGAGAAGCTTTTGCTACTTATGCTCCTGTTGGACCCAATGAGATGCTTTCTATGGGAAATGCTGCAAAGGTGAAGATTGAAGGATGTGGGAAGATATTTCTCAAAATGACTTCCGGCAAAGTGGTGACTTTGAACAACGTCCTTCATGTTCCCGAGATTAGGAAAAATTTAGTCTCTGCTGGACTTCTTGTTAAGAATAATTTTAAATGTATTTTTGTTTCCGATAAGGTTGTAATAAGTAAGAACGAAATGTTTGTAGGAAAAGGTTATCTCACTGAGGGCCTTTTCAAGCTGAATGTAATGGTTGTTGAAAATAATAATAAAATTTCAGCTTCGTCTTACTTACTTGAGTTAAATGAATTGTGGCATATACGTTTGGGTTATCTCACTGAGGGCCTTTTCAAGCTGAATGTAATGGTTGTTGAAAATAATAATAAAATTTCAGCTTCGTCTTACTTACTTGAGTTAAATGAATTGTGGCATATACGTTTGGGTCATGTTAATTATAAAACCTTGCGGAAAATGATTAATTTGGAAGTATTGCCTAAATTTGAATGCGATAAATCAAAATGTCAAATATGTATGGAATCTAAGTATGTTAAACATCCTTATAAGTCAGTTGAAAGGAATTCAGATCCTTTAGACTTAATTCACAGATATTTGCGATATGAAGTCAATACCATCTCGCGGTGGAAAGAAGTATTTCATAACTTTTATTGACGATAGTACTAGATATTGCTATGTTTACTTACTTAATAGTAAAGATGAAGCAATAAACGCATTCAAGCAATACAAAAATGAAGTTGAAACACAACTTAACAAGAAAATCAAAATGATAAGAAGTGATAGGGGTGGTGAATATGAATCTCCTTTTGAACAAATATGTTTAGAATATGGAATTATTCATCAAACAACGGCCCGTTACACGCCCCAATCCAATGGGATTGCAGAAAGAAAGAATCGTTCATTAAAGGAGATGATGAACGCTTTATTGATAAGTTCTGGTTTGCCACAGAACTTGTGGGGGGAAGCCGTTCTTACGGCTAGCCGAATACTGAATCGAGTACCCCATAGCAAAACACAATCCATTCCATATGAAAAATGGAAGGGAAGGAAACCCAACTTGAATTATTTTAAAGTGTGGGGGTGTTTAGCAAAAGTGCAAGTTCCTAAACCCAAAAGGATAAAAATAGGACCGAAAACCATTGATCGTGTTTTTATAGGATATGCGACCAATAGTAAAGCATAGCGATTTCTGGTTCATAAATCAGAAAATCCCGACATTCATAATAATACGGTTATAGAATCAGATAATGCTTAGTTCTTTGAAAATATATATCCGTATAAAAAGGAATATTAGTCGGTTGATGAAGGATCTAAACGACCTCGGGAAGAAACAAAAGAAAGTACATTTAATCAGGAGGATCCAAGACGTAGTAAACGTCAAAGAACGTCTACTTCATTTGGACAAGATTTTGTGATTTTCTTATTGGAAAATGAGCCTCGAACATTTAAAGAAGCTATGTCTTCTTCGGAATCATTGTTTTGGAAAGAGGCAGTCAATAGTGAAATAGAATCCATACTGAACAACCATACATGGGAATTGGTTGATCTTCCTCCTGGAAATAAACCGTTGGGTTCTAAATGGATATTTAAGAGGAAAATGAAAGATGATGGCACTATTTACAAATTTAAGGCAAGACTTGTGGTCAAAGGGTATAGACAACGAGAAGGTCTTGACTATTTCGATACATACTCTCCAGTTACAAGAATTACGTCCATACGAACGTTAGTAGCGTTAGCTGCAGTTTATGATCTTGAAATTCATCAAATGGATGTTAAGACAGCCTTGTTAAATGGAGAGTTGGAGGAAAAAATTTACATGGAACAACCGAAAGGGTTTGTGGTTCCAGGTAAAGAAAAAAAGATATGTAGACTTGTTAAGTCCCTTTATGGACTAAAACAAGCACCCAAACAATGGCATGCGAAATTTGACCAAACTATGTTGTCAAATGGTTTTAAAATAAATGAATGTGATAAATGTGTGTACATTAGAAATGTTCTAAATCACATAGTCTTGTTTGTTTATATGTGGATGATATGCTGATAATGAGTAATGACATTGCCAACATAAATGCGACTAAGCGCATGCTAACTGGCAAATTTGATATGAAAGACTTGGGAGTTGCTGATTTAATTCTGGGAATTAAGATCCATAAGACTTCTCAGGGTCTGGCATTGTCACAATCTCATTATATTGAGACATTACTTGAAAAATTCAAGCACTTGGGCTTTAAAGTTGCAAAGACTCCAATTGACGTGAATCTTGCATTAGCAAAGAACAAAGGCCAAAGCATATCACAATTGGATTATGCTTATGTGTTGGGTTGCTTAATGTACATCATGAACTGTACACGGCCAGATATAGCTTGTGCTATAAGTAAATTGAGTCGATATACGAGCAATCCAGGTCAATCTTATTGGATGGCCATGAAACGTGTTTTGGGGTATTTAGTACATACCCAGGACTTTGCTTTGCACTACAGTAAATATCCTGCGGTCATTGAGGGATACTGTGATGCAAATTGGATCACCGGTTCAACTGATTCCAAGTCCACAAGTGGATATGTATTCACTATTGGTGGAGGAGCGGTATCTTGGAAGTCGTCCAAACAAACTTGTATTGCCCGCTCTACAATGGAGGCTGAATTCATAGCTTTAGATAAAACCGGTAAAGAAGCTGAATGGCTCCGGAATTTCTTGGAAGATATTCCATTTTGGCCCGAACAGTTAGCACCAATATGCATACATTGTGATAGTCAATCAGCAATTGGAAGGGCTGGGAGCGTTATGTATAACGGTAAATCTCGTCATATACGACGAAGACATAAAACCATTAGGTAATTATTCTCTAGAGGAATTATCACGATTGATTATGTAAAGTCAAGTGATAATGTGTCGGATCCACTTACAAAAGGCCTAACTAGAGAGGTAGTTGAGAAATCATCAAGGGGGATGGGACTATGGCCGAGAACAAGTCATAGTGGCGGTAACTCTACCTAGAAGACTGGAGATCCCAAGATCTAGGTTCAAGGAGATCAAACAAAGTCATTAATGACGGTTCAACATTGTCAACTAAACTTTTGGTCTATTCTCGTGATGAGACAATGTTCAGTACCAAGGATAAAACATTAAGGCTTTTTACTGATTTCTAAATTTGATACGGCGTATATCAAATAGTGTATCTACGGGATGACACGTTTAGGAATCACCTATGTAAGTGTGAAGTGTTAGCCGCTTCAAGGAGAACTTTGGAAGGCCAGTTCTCTACGCACTTATGAAACCAGGCGATGTTCATGGCTGAAACGAACACAACAATGAGAACCAAAGACGGTTAAGGGTTGGTTATGTGACTTGTGGTTGTCTAGGTATACACTAAAGTTCGACGGTTCAAATGTTACACCCCATTTTAACACGGGTCAAACTAGAGTATAACATATTGATAATTCTGAAGGTTTAATTAATTAAAGAGAGTTGCCACCTAATTATTTTAACGGGTGAATTAGGACACCAATTTTAGCTAGATAATAGTTAAAGTTAACTCCGTTTTTACGGTCTGCTTAACCTTAAAGATTATGGGTAAGGGTTCTAATTAATCCTATAGGGAAGGTTATTAAAGCACCTTATATGATCCGTTAACTACGGTTAACCGACCAAACTTAGGTTAATCAAATTTAAGACTTAATTATAAGAAAACATAAATATGAAGTTCTAAAAGTCTGATTCAACTCAAGAAAACTGAGCACAAGTCCAAAAATATTATGATTGGATTAGCTTGACTAAAATAATTTCCAAAAAAAATGCTAATATTTTGGAGTTTGAATTTGTAAAATAATATGATCACTTTAATTTTTTTTATTTTAAGAAATGGATTCAGAACTTTAAGAAACGAGACAAGGTTTTGATTGAAAACTAGGACTAAAAGAGACTCTTAAACTCAATTATTTTTAAAAAAGAGCAAATTGGTACTGACTTCACTTAGTAGTATTTCGAAAGAAATATTAACTATGCCAATTCACTTAGAGGATAAAATTTCGGATGACTTAAGCAAATCAGTTGCAATTTTATCCAATTAATAGTTATAGAAACTTGATGGAAACTCACGTTTTTCGAACAAATACTTCTTCAAAATGTATTTCGGCTAAGAAAGTCTTAGTTCCCAAACTGATAAAAAGATAGGTAATTCTAAAAGCTGTAATACACTAACTTGATATTCATACTTGACAAATTCTACAGATTAATTTTAACTTAAACGGCGACTTCCAAATGTTATAAAATTCCATCCTTGCGATAAAACCAAAACACACAAATAAATCAAGGATCATAAAAACTAGACAAGAATGAATGGCAAAAGAAAAAAGAAAAAAAGTAAGAAAGACGCCATAGGCGCCCCCAAGCGTTTCGCTTGTTTTCTTGCTATCCAATGCATTTTAGGGAAGATACGTAATATGATGGCTCCCTGCTCGGGGTATGGTGGCGAGCCTTGCGTTAAGACTCCATATTTTGCTCCAAGTGCATATGCAAATAAAGTAAAGAAATATAGTTAGAAAATGGTCTTACTCTCAAAAGACATGAAACTTAGAAAGAGACAAGAGGGCAAAATACACTATCAGCTTGCAACAAAGAATTTTTATAACAAGAGAATTAAACTATATTAGGAGAATTAACAGTCTTAGATCTACTAACAAAATACAAAACTTTTAGAACCTGAGCTTATGCTTTTATATTTTGAAGGCTAAAGATTAAAATATTCTAAATGAAATCCCTTTTGAGAAGGAACAAGTTGAATAATGAACATGGATCAATGATTCCCTAATTACTACATGAAAGCAGGTGTGTGGCTCTTTTGATCTATCATGCACTCAAAAGACCAGTTACTCAAAACCTATGTAGGCTCATAAGAAAATGACACAAATAATATGATCCTAACATAAGTTGCTGCTTCGTAAAGTGGCTTAGAGAAATTTTTTAGAGTTTAACAAATATTTCTTCCCTTAAACAAAAGTATTTTCCGCCAAATCAAGAATAAGAAACTAACAACAAGTTGACAAATCAAGTGTTCATAGAATTCCTCATTGTAGCGAATTTATTCCTATGATATAGTGTTAATATAAAAGACTTAAAATCTAACCTTCGTGTAATTTTCTTTCCAGACATGAAACTTACAATGATATCCCTCCTTACACAAGTTAAAAAATAGAAATTTTAAGAGTGGAGCAACAGTAACGTTCTATTGACATGGTTTCTACATTTTGTGAGCAAAACTTAAAGTTAACTCCTAAAACAGAAGTGCTATCATTTTCTTTGTTGCAAAATACTTGAAGTGAGTGAAGGATGGTGGATTAAATCTATATTCACGAGTCAAATTAAACAGAATTTTGCCTTCGTCAAACCGAATATTTGATAATTCCTTCGTAAGTTTAAACGATGTATTATCAAGTTGCAAAGAGCTTGCTTCATATATACCCAATCTTTTACCTGTCGTACCATTCTATATCATGTTGTTAATACAGAAGTAGTGAAACAGAGACTAAACACAAAATATTCATTTTTAAATTACTTAAGCCAAACAGCCAGAGAAGTAAGTCTAAACATGCTTTACGCCTAAGCACAGAACACACAAGTAGGTCTTATAGATATAACTATGTAAGAGTTAAGCCATGATTTCTACAAAAAATAAGAAAAGAAATTTTCCCTTAACACATGTTTCTAATATGTATAATAACGCATCCAGGGTCCTTTATATACAACTATTAAATATACTTTCTACCAAAAGAGACAAACAGAGAATAACTACTTGAATCAAACCATGAATTAAAGTATGCTGATGCCTACTTTTATGACATCTAAATCATGAAAGGAAACTAACAAAAATACTGAAGCATAAATTTTTTCAAATTTACAGAATCAAAAGAAAGATAAAAGGAAGATCACTGACCTTTTTGCGGGCAACAAACCGAGGCGCGGATCTTAGATGTACTTTCGAACTCCGATTTCAAGCCCGATCCTTCCTCTCGGACAAAGGCAGATTCGACTAAAATAAATAAAGATAATAGATTTTGTGCAAGAGTAAATACCCAATAGAAACAGCAAGGGAGCAAAAGAATGAAGCTTCTTTGAGATGAATAATAATTAATAGGCAAAGAATGATTTATAGAAGGTAAGAGCAGCGGCTCTCTCCTCCCCAAAATTGTTGAGGATGCTAGTATTTATAGAGGTCTTCTAGGATTAAAGAGCTTCAAAATTTGAACGTTTAAATCCGAACGTTGGGGAGAACAGACGCTCCTTTGCTTGAAATAGGCGTGCAAAATTCTGAGCTTGAATTTTCAAAGGTCAAAACTTTGTCAAAAATAGAGAAAAAGGACAAAAGCAATCTGCCATTGCAGAAGAAGAAAGAGACGATAGAAAGAGAAAGTGGGAAGGGAAACAGTCATAGTGATGGAATTTAGGTAAAGTCTTCAATCTAGTTAATTTGAGATATTTTGGAATACAAAATAGGGTAAATTCAGATTGGGCTAAAATTTTGGGCCGATTTGGAGGCTTAATAGGTGGGCCAGTTTGTCCGAAATTTGGGCCTACAGTGCTGAACATTTTCTTTCTTCCTTGCATATTTCTTTGAGGCTTCTATTTAGATTTAAATTAATTTTATTTGCTATATTATATATTACTATGTAATATTAATATGTTAATAATCAATCTATTTAATAGTAGTAATAATAATAATAATAATAATAATAATAATAATAACAACAACAACAACGATGCTAATTATAAAAATAACTATAGTAGTAATAGTTTAATAATAATAATAAGAACAAATAAGTCAAGTTGTGTTGAAAATAACAGAATGCCGATTTTTATATTATTAATAATATTAGAAGCTTAAGCAAATAGTTTGGAAGAAAGGAGGGACAAAATTGGGTGTCAACAGCTGCCCCTCTTTGACCGGAGACGATGAAAGAGTTTTCGGGCAAAGAATATTGACTTAGTAGCCAATTTTGTCCCGACCATCAAGATTGGAATGGGACAAAGGGGACGTAAAAAAAAATGATTGCGGCCGAACTCCAGTTTCGAGTTGCCTACATATCTCGGGTTTCACGAGAATCAGACCATATGTAGTTCAAGACTTATGGTATTATGGAGTAGGATTTAACGATTGTTGCGGATCCTAAAAATGCTGCCCCAGTGTCGAATCATAGAAACAGTGGGTACCGTGATTGAAAGAAAGATGTTTAAAATAAGAATTTGGATTATGAATTTTGAGAGTTGAGCCGAGCGGAGTTCGAAGTAGATCCATGACCTTTGTTGGAGAGTTTGGTATTCCTCTCCAACAAATTGCCCCAGTTCACTGCTAAGATATAGTTCCACGTTGCGCTATATTTCCTGCAAAGCTTAACAATGCTAAAAATACTTGTTAGGAAATAAGATGCAATATGGCATAAAAGTAATCTTATGAAAATAATATTTAGGCATCGATTCATAAGAAAAGCGAATTTATTGTGCAATATAATTTTATGGTGACATATTTCATGGTCGGCAATGGCACATGGAAATTTAGTTTATAAAAGTAAATGCATTCAGCAATGATTTATGAAAGATATGTTTTGGCAATGCGTATGCAAGCGGGACCACTCGGATCGAAATAAATTAAATGTCCTTTTGAGGAAAGATTAACTTCAATATCCTATTTGAGGGCGGATGGACCCGATATATCCTATTTGAGGGCGGATGGACCCGATATATCCTATTTGAGGGCGGATGGACCCGATATATCCTATTTGAGGGCGGATGGACCCGATATATCCTATTTGAGGGCGGATGGACCCGATATATCCTATTTGAGGGCGGATAGACCCGATATATCCTATTTGAGGGCGGATAAACCCGACATGTCCTATTTGAAGGTGGACAAGCCTCACATGTAGTGCTTGATTTGCAATTTTAAAGATTGATGCAGTACGAAGAGCTTGATATGATGCCCATTTTGTAGTGATAATTCATGGGGTGATGCAAAAATTCTGGTGAGATGATTTTGTTGTAGTGAATGCCCATGGTGCGAAGAGCTTGATGCAGTGCTTTTACAGGTAAAATATTTAAGGAGCGGTGCCAATAAATTGGGAATTTGCATGCTGAAGTTTATTATTAGTAAATTCCTGCACTCAAAGAAAACTATGAGTTTCAAAATATAATTTGCGATAACTCTGCTTGGTCTCCATGTTGCACTATTTTTCATGCAAAGCTTAACATGCTAGGCAAATTCATCAGTATAGTAGATATTGAAATGCAATGTGCAGTAAAATAATCTTATGAAAATGACACATTTGGGCGTTTACAATGCGACTTAGTTGATAAAAATATAGCTTTATGCCAATGATGATTTCCAACAATAACACGCGATTTATAAATGTGCTTTGCAATGATTTATGATAATGAGGTACTTCAGTAATGATATTAAAAACGTGACCATCTTGGTCAAAATAAATTAATGAAAAGCATGTGAATATGTGCTAAAGTATCCTGTTATTCAGGTGAACAACCTTATGTCCATTTAATCGGGTGGACAACCTTGTGTTTAATTAAAGGAAAATGTGCCTAAATGTCCTATTAAAGGCGGACGAGCTTAAATATCATAAAGGCAAGCGTGATTAAAAATTTAATTAAAGGCGGATAAGCCTAAATATCCTATTTAAGGCGAATGAGCCTAACATGTTTAATTAAAGATAAATGTGCATAAATGTCCTATTAAAGGCGGGCGAGCCTAAATATCCAATTGAAGGTGGATAGACCTAAATATTTAATGCATAAAAGTCATGTTAAAGGCGGACAAGCCTAAACGTTCCATTAAAGGCGAACAAGCCTAAATATCATAAAGGCAAGCATGCTTAAATATCCAATTAAAGGCGGATAAGCCTAAATTTTAATGCATAAATGTCATGTTGAAGGCGGACAAGCCTAAATATCATATTAAAGGCAAACTTGCCTAAAAATTCAATTGAAGGCGGAAAAGCCTAAATATCCTATTTAAGGCGGATAAACCTAAAATATTTAATTAAAGATAAATGTGCATAAATGTCCTATTAAAGGCGGACAAGCTTAAATATCATAAAGGCAAGCGTGCTTAAATATCCAATTGAAGGCGGATAAACCTAAATATTTGATGCATAAAAGCCATGTCAAAGGCGGACAAGCCTAAATGTCATATTAAAGGTAAACTTGCATAAAAATCCAATTAAAGACGGATAAGCGTAAATATCTTATTTAAGGCGGATGAGCCTAAATATTTAATTAAAGATAAATGGGCATAACTGTCCTATTAAAGGCGTACAAGCCTAAATGTTTAATTAAAGATAAATGTGTGTAAATATCCAATTAAAGGCGGATAAGCCTAAAATATTTAATGCATAAATGTCCCGTTAAAGGTGGACAAGCCTAAATATCATATTAAAGGCAAACTTGCTTAAAAATCCAATTAAAGCGGGTAAGCCTAAATATCCTATTTAAGGCGGATGAGCCTAAATATTCAATTAAAGATAAATGTGCATAATTGTCCTATTAAAGGCTGACGAGCCTAAATATTTAATTAAAGATAAATGTGCATAAATATCCAATTAAAGGCGGATAAGCCTAAATATTTAATTAAAGGCAAAATGTGCCTAAACGTCCTATTAAAGGCGGACGAGCCTAAGTGTTTAATTAAAGATAGATGTGCATAAATATCCAATTAAAGGCGGATAAGCCTAAATATTTAATTAAAGGCAAAACGTGCCTAAACGTCCAATTAAAGGCAGACGAGCCTAAATGCCCTATTAAAGGTGGACAAACCTAAATTTTAATGCATAAATGTCATATTGAAGGCGGACAAGCCTAGATATCATATTAAAGGCAAACTTGCTTAAAAATCCAATTAAAGGCGGATAAGCCTAAATTTCAATTAAAGGAAAAATGTGCCTAAACGTCCTATTAAAGGCGGACGAGCCTAAATGTCCTATTAAAGGCGGACAAGCCTAAATATTTAATTAAGGATACATGTGCATAAATATCCAATTAAAGGTGGATAAACCTAAATTTTAATGTATAAATGTCCTATTGAAGGCGGACAAGCCTAAATATCATATTAACAGGCAAAAATGCTTAAAACCCCAATTAAAGACGGATAAGCCTAAATATCATAAAGGCAAGCGTGCTTAAAAATCCAATTAAAGGCGGATAAGCCTAAATTTCAATTGAAGGCAAAATGTGCCTAAACGTCCTATTAAAGGCGGACGAGCCTAAATGTCCTATTAAAGGTGGACAAGCCTAAATGCGATGCTTGATTTAAACTTACAAGATTGGTGCAGTGTGAAGAGCTTGTCATGGTTCTTTCGAAGTAACATATATTGATGGTGCAATGCAGAGAGCTTGGTGCAATAATTTTGCAACAGCAAATGGTGCGATGCAGAGTGCTTGATGCAATGCCTTTGTAGTAGTGAATATTCCTGGTGCAATGCTAACAGTTGTTGGAGCTTCAAAATAACGTTTTGCTATTAATAAATTCCCGCACTCAAAGAAAAATTATAAGTTTCAAAGTTTGATTTGCGCTTGCTTGGCTTCATCCTTTGCTTTGCATGAACTTTGTGACTTTTGACTTGATGCTGAGCTTTGCGATAGCATGTAATGTTCGAGAATAGCTAAAATATGCCCCTGCATTACTCAAAGCAAATTCGTTAGTATAAAATAAAGTGGTTGCTTTGCATTGAACTTCAAAGTTTGGCTTTGAATCTGCAACTTGTTGCCATGTCATTCTGGAATTTGCTGTTATGCTTGCAATAAATATGTAGCTCGAGATTTCATTTTCTGCTTTGCCGAATGATGAGGATCCTACTGCAAAATCTGCCCCGATTTTGGCTTTTAGGGTAAATAGGATCTTTATTATGATGAGACCGAACCCATAAGGCTGCCACCGAACCCATAAAGTTGCCTACGTATCCCCTCTTAAACGGGAATCAGGTCAGAACATAGTTCATTACAAAAGCAAGGCATGATTACAAAAAAATAGCTGCTCGTAGGATGATAGTTGAAAAATGAAAATTCCAGCAACGCAAGGTGAACTAGTCTAGACGACGTTTCTTCTTCGGATGCCCAACCACGCTCGCTGTATTGCTTGTGCTGCTGCTAGTTGCATTTGAGATATTTGTTCTTACTAGTAGGTGCACTCGCAATTTGTTAGCATCAATCATATTCTGAATCTTATGCTTTAATGCTAGACATTCTTCTGTATCATGACCTTGAGAATTTGAATGGTAGGCACAATACTTGGAAGGATCAGATAATGGATGTGATGGGTCAAATATCCTCCCTTTTCTTGGTTGCACAACAATTACTGAGGCATTCAATCGAGTGAATATACTAGAGATTGATTCAGTCAAAGGCGTGAAGTTGCGGGGCTTCCTTTTCTTTAATTGGTGAGAAGCGACTTGTGCATGGCGATGTTGATATTGAATGCTTTGTTGGTGATGAGGCTGGAGATGCATGTCGCGGGCGTTAGAGATGGCATGATTTTGCAAAAGCTGGTGATTCTGATGGCATTCCGGTTGATGCATAGTCATGGCAACTGAGGCATTTTGCTTCTCTTTACTTTTCCGATTTTTCAGCATCTCGAGTTGTAAAGCATGATTGACAGTTTGCATGCTAACATTCCTTCTTTGATGCCGCTTCCTAGGAAGTCCTCGACTCTAATCAAGTCTGAGAAATTACGCATGTTCGCAGTAGCCAACTTTTCATAATGTATGCCATTTTGAATGTCAATTTCTTTTTCACATCTCTTATGAGGGCATACTGCTATTGGTTTTGCTTGCTTTCTTCAAATGGAGTTGTGGTTATGGGAGATATTATCATGACTTGATTAGGGTTGCAGGTTGGTGAAATTTGTGTGGAGATTGCATAAGTAGGAGCTGGTCAAGGGGATATGGTTAAGCAAATATTTCGGTTTGAGCTAGAAGTGGAGGTTGTATTTGGAAGAAGGTTGAAAGTTCTTCCCAGATTAACCCACAAGTTTCTTCGTACCACATTTGCCTCGGTATCTTCACCTTCTGCTTGCAACAATCCCTTACTAGTGCTGAATTCTTCAAAACGGTCGGCCATTATAGCGCGTCCTTTATGCAGATTCGCAGCCAAAACAGTGTTCAATGCGAGGCAACCTTTAAAGGAAAAATAAAACTCTTACAAAATAAAATGTTAGCATATTCGTCATAACAAAATAAATGCACCAAAATAATAAAATATATGATTAGATAGATTAATCCATGATATGGTTAAGAAGTAGCCCTAAACTAGAAACAATAGCCTAAATTGCAAAATGGATGGACGAGAATAACTTGTTATCTAGAGGGCTCTAACGCTAGAGACTTGTTGACAAGGAAGCAAATTGATTTAAAGATTTTGTGAAAGGTTGACTCATGTCGAATATCAAAGCTTTAGCTCTATCATAAGTTCTTTTCCTTGCATGACTCCGGAATTTTCAAAAATTGCCTCGATCTTTAGGAAGCTTTGATTATTACTCCATGGGATGATGTTCCTTTCGAGCATACTCATCCTGCGTGCTAAAAATCTGCCCCAGTTTCTTCACCATAATGAGACTGAGCCTTACGTAGGTTGCACGCGTAAGGGAGGTAGGTGGGGAATGATAATCTTTCAAATTCTGTGATAGAGTCCTTATTAATCATGCTTCTTCTGCATACCCATTGTTGGCAGCTTAGAATGCCCTTCCTAGCAAGCAAGAGTGCAGATTTGAAAAAACTGGCCGTTACACTCGTAAGTGGGATGCAGTTGTATGAAATGAAGAGTAGCCTTTTGCATTGGACGAGTTCTTAAGATCGGTTATCACTTCCTTGACGCCATAAATTTCTTGCTCTATTTGCCATTTTTGCTTCAAGCTTAGCAATCTTATCTTGGTATGATTTGGATTTCTTGTACTCAAACTCATCCGCATCTAGGTCAATCACTGTGATTTGGTTGGCCATATTGTCCTTGAACTTGTGTGCTTTGATGTTCAACTCAAGTCAACCTCTTTGGAAAAAGGTATATATAGTCACTATGGAGTAGATAAATATTAAAGGCTAAGGGTAGGATATTTGAGAATGCGTGCCTAAGAAATCGACGAGATCGGGTCTTGTAATATTACAATGTTTTAGAGAGGCCAAAGATGTGTGATTTTTGATATTAGAAAATAATTTGTTGATATTTGGATATAGACAAGCTCAGGATCAAAATAATTGATAAGGATATGGTAGTCAATGAAAAGAATCTAATATATATATTTTTTTTGTTTTTGCTTTAGCAAATCGTAAAGTTGTCGAGGCCGGGGAATACAGTGCCAACCGTTTTGAGACTTATGGGATAATAACTCGACTCATGTGCCAATCTTAGAATTAACGGGTGCGTAAAGATTAATCTCGACGACCCGAGATAAGACGATGCAGACATTTGAATTGAATAGGTAAAAATATTAGAATAACTTGACGATGCGAATTGACCAAAATAGTGGCCTTCTATTGCTCGGTAGATTGCGCAAGTTTGGACATCTACCAACTTGTAAATAAGAGTCGGCACGAAGGTTAAAATTCAAAGACAAAGGTAGAATACTAAGTAAATTTTATGAAACATAGAGCTACGAGGCAAATAAAAGATTTTGCCGGAGTTGGAAAAATTAAGGAAGAATTGAAAATTATGAGGCACGAGTGACAATATTTTAAAAACGTGTAACCATATTTTAATAAAAGGACTAAAATAAAATTAACGTGCAAATTTAGATAATCCTCATATATGGACCAAAATATATCACCTAAAGATTATACCAATTTTTAAAGAAGTAAGATGTTCATTGTTGTTTAAAGAAAATTCTTAAGGCTAGTTTAAGGCACGAGTATCGATGAATTTTCATGACGAACCGAGCCTATTGAAGAGTTTATGGGAAAGATGTCGTACTTTATAAAAATAGAAGATACCGAGAGACTAAAGATATCTTAATTAGACTCTAAGAATTGGAGTAGACCTAAAAGGAATTTGAGCCTAAGTAAATACCAAAAATGGTGCTCTAGAGTCGTTATGCGCAGAATATTTGGTGATTATTATTAATTCAGGAAAACGATATAGAAATAAGCAAAAGAAAGAAAAAATTATATGAAAAAAATAAAAGTATATATTTAAATAAAGATATAAGCAAGTTGGATAGTTGACACTTCCTTCTTCTGTAAAACAACAAAAAATGTTAGTAAAAATAATAAAGTCGAGTAAGTAACATAGCAAGTAAGCAAGTAGGCAAGCAAAGCATATGACACATTTCAAAGAGAAAATAATAGCGCATCCTAATACGTGGGGGCCTCTTTGTGCCAGATGTAGGCCTAACGTGTATTTGAAAAATAAATATGCCATTATGTATCATCTCATTTCTATAAATTAATTAAGTAATTCTATTTTTTTTAAAGCAAACAAATAGTAAAATATAACTGCTTAAACATTTTTTTTTAAAAGGGTGTATTTTCATCAAAAGAAAAAAAGTATAATAAAATATATTTACTATAATTAATTAAGTAAGTAATTTTATTTTTCAAAAGCAAAAAGAAGTACATGAATCACTTAAGCCATTTTATTTATTTTTATGTAAAGAAAATCAAAAGAAAGTACAATAAAAGATATTTTTGTCATGTGTAAACTTCTCGTTGTTCCGCAAGATTATGTCATTTGAAAACTTTACACATGTTATAAAAAGATAGTCATGCTCCTTTAACTAGGATTTAATTAATTTAAAGTAAATAATCCACATAATCGGCATGTTCACCCTTCAAATAATGCATATAAATATGATAAGTGTCACTTGGGGTTGAAAACCCACTTGGACATTTAGGTAAGGTTAACTAATAAATTTAATACACCTCGGGTATTAAAACACCTAAGGTTAAAATGATGCATGCTCTTAAATGGGTTTTGGTTTAGCTCTATCTTAGGTTGACTAAGAGTGAGTTTTCTAGACTGGTCTGCTCCCAAGTGGACAACTTGAGAGTGGAAAGCCCGTGACTGTCGACTGCACCGCTGATCGACATACCCACGAACATTCCCCTAAAAGGTACTTTTTTGAAAAATGCACAGCCGCAAACCACGTAACCGCTAGGTGTGTGCTTTGTGTGAATATTTCAGAAGTGGAGGATGTGAAACGGAATGACAATTTATATAAAGCAATGGTCAGTAGTGTTTATTCAAGTGTTATTTAATCGACATCAAATTTTATTTGATCAACACATAGACAGATCACACAATCTTTTGCTATTTTGTACCCAAAAAAAATCTTAAAGCATGCTTTCTATGTAGGAAATTAAACAGACAAACTAATATTTATTTCTAATATGAAGTAAACAAAAAAAAGACAAAACTAGGATTTGAGAATTATTGACCTTTTTGTGAGCAGTGAACGGGGCTTTTGAGGTTTCAGATCTACTCAGCGAACAAGATCGACAGTAGAATCGATTTTAACCAAAATGATGCGAATTTAAAAGAACAATGGTCAGTAGTGTTAAGAGAGTAGTAAGATATATGAGATTTTATGGTCCTCCTCCCGCTTGGCTTCGGCTGAGACTTAGAGAAGTATTTATAGGCGATAAAAAGCTAGGGTTTCTGAAGAGCGGGAACTTAAAATTTTGAATTCGAAATCTTGGTCAACACATCCGCTTGAATCTAAACGTTGGAGGTTTGGACGGACTTCATCTTCACGTGATGCTTCAGGCCATGCTTGAAATGGTGAAATTTGGTCTGTTCCTTGAAGATTCACCACAAAAAGAGAGATAAAAGAAAATACCAAGACAAAAATATGAGATAGAGGAAAATGACACATGTACAAAAAAGATCTAGCATATTCTGATGAAGAGGATGAAGAAGATTGTATTTTGTTTATAAGAGGAAAGGAGAGGAAGGGTGGGGGCGGCTGACAAGTCTTGGAAGAAAGACATGGGACCTAATTTATTTCTAGGTTTTAGTTAAGTGAGTAAGAGAGTAGTTGGGCTGCTAAACTAAGCTTTGGATGTTTGGGCTTCAGGTATTTTAGAACAAAATGGGCTTACTTATTTGGTGGCTTGAGAAAGAACTATTAGTCTTAAAAAAATCCAACATGTTATTTATTTGGGCTATAAAATTGGTCTGAAAAACAAAAGAAGTTTTGGGCTCCTAATTGGTCGATTTTTATGGCATTTTTTCGTTCTTCAAATTAATTCTTTTGAGCTTCTATTTAGATAAAATATTTTAATAATCATACTATATAATACTAGATAATATTAACATATGAAAATATCCCTTATACTAATATAACTAAAAAACTATAATATTCTTGGGATAAATACTTATAAAACGTATGATTAAAGAAACATTACTATTTTACTAAATAAAGAAGAATGACATGCTTTTTCACAAAAGGCGATAAGAATGAATGAACGAGTGCATAATAATAATAATAATAATAATAATATAGT
>NC_031996.1:36547264-36560694 GCF_001879085.1 Nicotiana attenuata | reverse complement strand
GTAAAGTACGTTTCGTTAATCACTGAAAGAATCATTTTTAAAAGAGATTTGAACTGAGCCAAGGTATTTCTAAAGATTTCACAGATTTCACTGTTTTTCTCAGAAAATTGCACCCGGCTTCTGTATAGCATGTTGGTTGCTTTACGTGATTTCTTGCTGCTCAGTTATTATTTAGTTTTGTTACTCACTGAGTTGGAGTACTCACTTTACTCCCTGCACCTCGCGTGCAGATGCAGGTATTGTTCACCCGGTAGTGGGTTTTGAGCTGGTTGAAGGTATTGCTATCTTAGCTGAGCAGAGTGACCGCCAGCGTTCGCGGCACCGGATTACTTCCTTTGGTTCTAAATTTTATTCTGTATATTGTTGGCCCTGTAGTTGTATTTAGGCTTCTCTAGATGCTCCTGACTTGTGACACCCCGGTCGGGCTGTGTTGGGTTGTAAACTTCGTTAATTAATGTCCTTAAGTCGTATTTTGCTATTCATTTATGTTTAACTACTTTGAAAGGGACTATTTGGGTTAGTTGGCTGGCCTTGTCTTCACGAGAGGCGCCATCACGACTAGTGCGGGGTTTTGGGTCGTGACACTTGAGAAAGAACTATTAGTCTTAAAAAAAATCCAACACGTTATTTATTTGGGCTATAAAATTGGTCTGAAAAACAAAAGAAGTTTTGGGCTCCTAATTGGTCGAATTTTATGGCATTTTTCCGTTCTTCAAATTAATTCTTTTGAGCTTCTATTTAGATAAAATATTTTAATAATCATACTATATAATACTAGATAATATTAACATATGAAAATATCCCTTATACTAATATAACTAAAAAACTATAATATTCTTGGGATAAATACTTATAAAACGTATGATTAAAGAAACATTAATATTTTACTAAATAAAGAAGAATGACATGCTTTTTCACAAAAGGCGATAAGAATGAATGAACGAGTGCATAATAATAATAATAATAATAATAATAATAATATAGTAGATAATAATAGTAATAACAATTTAACAATAATAATAATAATAATAAATGAAAAATAGTAGTGAAAAATAAAGTATTTGATGTATTAATGACGTACAAGCTCAAGAAAATTAATTGGAAGAAATGAGGGACAAAATTGGATGCCAACATATTTAACAGCCTTGAATGTGGTTTTACATTATTGACATCTATTAATCTCAGATCTAGGATTTATTATATTTAACTAGGATTTGCCCATTATCATCTTATTTAATTAGTTTAACAAAAAGGCTTAATATTTTTTTGTTAAACAATTTGGCGCCGTCTGTGGGGATTTCCTAGTTAAAATTTTAGTTTCTTCTAGATCTAAAAAAAACATACAAAACCTTGCGAAATCCCGTATTTCCTTGTTTGCACAAATCTGACATGGCAGGCAACGGAGAAGAAAAGAGAAAGGCGATAGCCGACCTCACCGCCAATCTCCTCGACACCATTAACAAAGTGAACGAAGCGGAGGATGAAGACATAACACCAAACACCTCTCCATGCGAAACAGCTCGCCTCCACCTCTCGGTAGTGTCACGGCCACGCATGGCAAGGGCGCCTCTACATCTATGACAGAAGAGGCTCCACCAGCAGTGAAAAAGTTACTTGAGGCATGGTTGACAAATACGCTAACAGGCTTCCTCGACAAGCCCGCCCGGGGGCCGAATAGGGAAGAAACAAGAGCTGGTATCGCATCAGTAGTTGACGAACAACACGCTCCCCCCACATCAGGTATTACTCATAATGTTAGTGATGCAGGTAATGACACCCTCACAGTCATTTTGAGGAAAATAGAGGAGATGGAGAACGAGAACAAAATGTTCCTTCGCCAAATGAAAGAGCACCAAGAAAGGATAGACAAAATACCAGGTGCCCCAAAACTTCTGCCAAAAAGAGACGCCGGTCGCTTTGTCGAGCAACTATATAGCGACGAGGATGCACCACATGCCATACCAAAGACCTTCAAAATGCCGCCATACTTGAAAATATATAACGGCATGACGGACCCGGAGGATCATGTGACCCACTATGTCACTGCAGTAAAAGGCAATGACCTCGCAAAAGAACAAGTATCATCCATATTGCTGAAGAAGTTTGGAGAAACCCTAACCGGTGGAGCCCTGACTTGGTATTGACAGTTACCTACGCGCTCCATAGAAACGTTCGAGGAAATGGCAGACAAGTTCGTCACCGCCCATGCCGGGGCCAAAAAAGCAGAAGCGAGGGTGAACGACATATTCTCTATTAAGCGTTCGCCTGGCGAAGGGCTCAGGGACTTCCTCGCCCGGTTCAACCATGTAAGAATGACCCTTCCAAATGTATTTGAAAGAATGGCGGTAGTCGCTTTCCAGAATGGGCTAAGCAGGAGTGGGTCGTGGTCGACCAAAAAGTTGCTGAGCCGACTTATGAAATACTCTCCAACCACTTGGGACGAGATACACAACACCTACTGTGCTGAGGTAAGAGCCGACAAGGACGATCTTAGCGGACTTACCCAACGTCTGACCTCGGTCCAAATGGAGTCTAGGAAAGACCGAAGAAACGACAGTAGGAGGGATCTAGCGGGATCCCGACCTAATCGAGAAAGACATCAGCCTTACGTCAGAGGAACCCTCATGCCGCCCCACTCCACGATGAAGGTCCATCCAGTCCACGAACGGGAATCCCCCGAAATGAAAGAGGTATGCCCCATTTATTATCAGCTCACAATTTTTGTGTTTTCCCCTCAGAAATAGTCTACGCACTGGAGAAGCTCGGCTCAAAAGTGAAATGGCCGCAGAAGATGAGATCTGACTCGAGCACAAGAAAGTCAAATGCCCTCTGCAATTCCACCAGGAACGGGGATATAAAACCGAGGACTGCATCGCCCTTAGACAGGAGGTCGTGAACATGCTTAACCAAAGGCACTTGAAAGAGCTGATGAGCAATTGTGAGAGGGCCAACTTCGCCTGAGGGCGGAAACAACACCAGGGACCGCCCAAACCATATTCCCCAGTTCGGACCATTCAAATGATCATCGGAGGAGGCGACGACGCATCTATCAACAGCGTAAAGTTCACCACCACCCACAAACTCAAGCGGTCCATCACCCACGAACGGTACGACGAACTCGAAGAAAGCATCATCTTCGATAAGTCAGATACCCACGGTTTGGTCTTTCCTCACTATGACGCTCTTGTCATTACTTTAAGTTATTTCGATAATGATGTGAGACGTATTATGGTCGATAATGGAAGAGGCCCGTGCATCATCCATCCTCGAGTTCTCACCCAAATGAAGCTCGAGGACAAGATAGTGCCACGTTGCATCACACTGACAGGCTTTAACAATGTAGTTGAGCGGACATCTGGAGAAATCACCCTGCCCGTCCTGGCCGACGGCGTCACATTGGAGACCACGTTTCACATCATGGACCAGGATACAGCGTACAATGCCATCATAGGCCGACCGTGGATACACGCCATAAAAGTCGTCCCCTCCAGCTTATACTAAGTAATTAAATTTCCCACCCCCTGGAGAGTGTTCTACACCCGAGGAGAGCAACATCGGCCCGAGAATGCTACCGCATTGCCAGACACTGCACATACACCCAACAATTAAAAGGAAAGGCCGAGGAAGCATAGCAATTACCAAAGACGGGGTCAGATGGCGATGAAAGGAAAGACGTCATTAGAGACCCTGAAATCATAGAAGCCACAGGGTCAACCGTAGAGGATCTTGACCCCGTCCAACTAGACGACAACGACTACAGTAAGAAAGTTTTCATCGGCCATAAGCTCCATGATCCAGGTAAATTTCACCAATTCTTAAAAAGTAACATAGACCTATTTTCTTTTTCCCATGCAGACATGCCAGGTAACCCGAAAGAAATAGCAACTCACGAGTTGAACGTCGTCCTGTTTTACCCCCCGGTGAGGCAAATTAGACGAAAGTTCAACTCTGCAATAAATGACGCGGTTCGTGAAGAAGTCGAAAAATTGTTAGTGAACGGTTCTATCAGATAATCGAAATACCCTCAGTCGGTCGCCAATGTGGTCATGGTGAAAAAGAAGAAAGGTAAGTGGCAGATGTGCGTAGACTTCACAAATCTGAACAAAGCCTGCCCAAAAGACTCGTTCCCGCTGCCCTATATCGACCAACTCATCGATGCTATAGTCGGGCACGAACTGCTGAGCTTCTTGGACGCCTACTCGGGCTACAACCAAATCCTCATGGAGGAGGAGAACTAGATAAAAACCACCTTCATCACCCACCAGAGGACATACTGCTACAGGGTGATGCTGCTCGGGTTGAAAAACGCAGGGGCAAGGTAACATACCAGAGGCTAGTGACCAAAATGTTCAAAGATCAACTCGGTAAAACCATGAAAGTCTATACAGACAATATGTTGGTGAATTCAAAAAAGAAGGAAGATCATATCGACCACTTGAGGGAAGTTTTCGACATACTCAGAAGGTACGACATGAAATAGAACCCCAAAAAATGTGCTTTCAGCGTAACCTCTGGAAAATTCCTCAGCTTCTTGGTATCACAATGAGGCATCGAGGTGAATCCAGACCAAATCAAGGCCATAGAAGGAATCCCAGAAAATCTAACCAGCAAAAAGCAGGTGCAAAAGTTGACCGGCCGGATAATTGCCCTGTCAAGATTCATCTTGCGGTCCTTCGACAGGTGCCACAAATTTTACGGCATACTCAAAAAGGATAAGGGACTCCAATGGAATTCCGAGTGCGTCAACGCCTTAAAGGAACTAAAGGCCTACATGTATTCGCCACCGTTGCTCGCTAAGGCAGAACCCGGAGAGCGCCTCCTCGTCTACCTGGTCATGTCCAACGTCGCAGTAAGTGCAGTCCTGATACGAGAAAATAAAGGTACGCAGTCTCCAATCTATTACATTAGCAAAACTTTGGTCGACGCTAAAACGAGGTACCCCTAGCTCGAGAAGCTTGCCCTGGCCTTGGTCATAGCTTCACGAAAGCTTAAACCCTATTTCCAGTGCCACCCTATCTCAGTGGTCACAACTTTCCCTCTAAGGAGTATCCTGCACAAACCCGAACTATCGGGCATATTGGCTAAGTGGGCCATAGAGCTAAGCGAGCACGATATAACCTATCAGCCGTGAATGGCGATAAAGTTGCAAGTACTTGACGACTTCGTCGCCGACTTTAGTGCAAAGATAATGCCCGAAGTCGAAGGGGAAACCGCCAGTACATCCGCCAAAATACACGACCAATGTTTTTTGTACACTGACGGTGCTTCTAACGCATCAGGATCCGGACTGGGACTCGTGCTCGAGGTCCCAACAGGCAAAATAGTTCGACAGTCCATACGATGCCCTGATATGACTAATAATGAAGCCGAGTATGAGGCCGTGATTGCAAATTTAAAATTGGCACTCAAGCACGGAGCACGGCGAGTAGTCCTGCGATGCGACTTGCAACTCATCGTCAACCAAGTTACAAGGGCTTTACAAATTAAGGAGCAACGGCTATAGAAATACCAGGCCGAAATTTGAAAATTATTACCCGAGTTTGACAAATGCCAACTCGATCAAATACCCCGAGCGCAGAACATCGAAGCGAACGACCTTTCTAAACTGGCAGCGGCCACCAAAAGTATAACCAGAGAGGGGGACGTGGTCATTCTCCTCCATTCATCAATAGATCAAATCGAGGTACGAACTATAAACCTGACTTGGGACTGGCGCAATCATATTATCTCATACTTGCAGGATAGAGTGCTCCCGCCCGATAAAAAAGAAGCCAAGAAGCTTCGAATGCAGGCATCCAGGTACAACATCGTCAATAATGACTTATACAAATGAACGTTTGGCGGTCCCCTAGCAAAGTGCTTAGGGCCGAATCAAACACGATGCGTCCTCGAAGAAGTACACGAATGCCACTGTGGAGCTCATACCGGCAACCGAGCTCTCGTCAGATGCCTCATACGAGCAGGCTACTATTGGCCCACGATAAAAAAGGAGGCCACCGAAGGTACGAGCAATGCCAAAAATATGCCCCCATGATTCACCAAGCGGGCGAGCACCTCCACTCAGTCACCTCACCCTGCCCTTTCATCAAATAGGGAATGGACAACGTCGGACCACTCCCAGCGGGACGTGGTAATGTACAATTTCTTTTAGTTTTAATTGACTATTTTTCCAAGTGGGTAAAAGCAACTGCATTCGCCCAAATACGCGAGCAAGAAGTAATCACATTCATATGGAGAAACATCATATGCCGCTTCAGCATCCCCAAAGAAATCAGCTGCGACGACGGACCCCAGTTCACTAGGAAAAAGACCGCCGAGTTCTTCAAAAAATGGCACATCAAAAGAATACTCTCCATGCCATATCATCCCGCGGGCAATGGTTAGGCGGAGTCTTCAACAAAACAATATTGAATATCATGAAAAAGAAGCTCGATAACGCCAAGGGACTGTGGCCGGAATTACTACCGGAAGTGCTATGGGCATACCGCACTAGGCCGAAAACAAGCACAGGAGAAACACCATATTCACTAGTCTATGGGACTGATGCAGTAATACCGATCGAAGTCGGTGAACCAAGTCTAAGGTATTCAAACGAGAGCGGGCCAAGCAACGATGAAAGCAGAAGGCAAGACCTCGGCGAAGCCGAAGAGCGGAGAGACATGGCCTACATAAGAATGGTAGCTCAAAAACAACAGGCTGAACGATACTACAACAAAAAATCCAAGGTCAGGCCACTCAAAGTCGGGGACTATGTACTCAAAGAGAAAACACAAGCAAGCAAGGACCTACGGGAATGAAAACTGGTAACCAATTGGGACGGCCCATACAAAATCACGGCGGCGGTAAGCAAAGGGTCGTTCCAGCTAGAAATAATGGAGGGAAAACTACTATCAAACCATTGGAACGTCGCGCACCTCAAATACTTCAACTTCTAAGGATTGACGTCTCCCGAGTCGTACTCTTTTTCCCTTACCCGAGTTTTGTCCCAATTGGGTTTTCTCGGGGAGGTTTTTAACGAGGTGACGAAGAGGGTGTCTCGAAGTCAAGTATAAGTTCACCCCTCGACCTCTCAACTACTTTTCCAGGTCGACCAATGAAGGGACTAGATAGACTAGACTTCTCTAATGTATGCATGAACAGAGCAAAAACATGTAAACTTCTCCAATGAATGAATGAACAAAGCGAAATACGCAAACACCCTAGTTTCTCATTTCTCTACCAAGTTCATACATTACGCCAAACTAAGAGTCAACATTCGACCTCGCTCGAATCAACTCACATTCAACCTCGCTCGAATCGATTCACATTCAACCTCGTTCGAATTAATTAACATTCGACCTCGTTCGAATTGATTAACATTCGACTTCGTTCGAATTAAGTAACATTCGACCTCGTTCGAATCACTTAAGAGTCAACATTCGACCTCGCTCTAATCGACTCACATTCGACCTCGTTCAAATCGACTCACATTCGACCTCGTTCGAATTAATTAAAATTCAACCTCGTTCGAATCGATTAACATTTGACCTCGTTCGAATGAATTAACATTTGACCTCGTTCGAATCACTTAAGAGTCAACATTCGACCTCGCTAGAATTGACTCACATTCGACCTCGCTCGAATTAACTAATGTTCGACTTTGTTCGAATTAATTAACATTCGACCTCATAAGAATCGACTCACATTCGAACTCGTTCGAATTAATTAACATTCGACCTCGTTCGAATCGATTAACATTCGACCTCGTTCGAATTAATTAACATTTGACCTCGTTCGAATCACTTAAGAGTCAACATTCGACCTCGCTCGAATCGCTCACATTCGACCTCGTTTGAATTAACTAACGTCCAACTTCGTTCGAATTAATTAACATTCAACCTCGTTCGAATCACCTAAGATCCAACATACATTCGACCTCGCTCGAATCGACTCACATTCGACCTCGTTCGAATTAACTAACGTTCGACTTCATTAAAATTAATTAACATTCGACCTCGCTCAAATCGACTCACATTCGACCTCGTTCAAATTAATTAACATTCGACCTCGTTCGAATCAACTTGCATTCGACTTCATTCAGATTAATTAACATTCAACATCGTTCGAATCAACTAAGAGTCAAGAACTCTTACAAAGAAAAACATTCGAAGAAAAGCAAAAAGGGCCAAGAACATACAACAAAAAGTCAATCATTCCATTTCAAAATAAAATATCTTACAAAGGGCCAGAAAGACCCCCCCCCCCCACACACACAACAAAAAAGAAGAAAGAAAGAAAAGAACAAAAACTAAGTACACAAGTATCACACTACATTATCTCCGCCTACACCATCGCCACCTTCACTGCCCGGTCCAGCAGCACCATCTCCACTATCACCCACACCATCAACATACTCATCGTCATACCAAGCATCAGATGCAAGCCCCTCCAAGTTCTCTTCATCATCATCGGTCTCCGACGTGGCGGGGTCATAACCACAAGCAAGCCTGGCATCACGTGCTTTAACACGGGCATCTTCGAAGTCGACCTCAGGAACCTTCCCCGCTATCATCAAGTTCCTATATATGTCCAGCTTAGCCTCAACATGGATCTACATCTCATATAAATCACGAGGAACATCGGGGAAAGCAGAAGCCTGAGAGGAAGAAGGTCGAGCTAACAACCGCGCCTTTTCGGCCTCAAGAGCGGCAACTTGATCACTTAGGCTCGAGACATCTTTCTAAATCCCACCACCTCATCAAGCCACGCCTCCCTTAGCGCGGCCGATTCTGCATCAGTTGCACATTTAGACCTGAGGACGCGGATAGAGTCCTTCAATGCCGCTACCTTTGCCAAAGCCGCTACCCGAGCCTCTTCGGTCCCCTCCAACTATGTCGCTTTCTCGGTCAAATCACCACTCAGGCCGGCAATTATATTTGAGATTTGCTCAAGCTCAGCTCGCAGGGACGCCACCTGCGCTTGAAGATCGACGCACTCGGCCACGACCCCCTTGCTCACGTCGAGCTCATCGTCCTTGGCCCTAAGCAACCCCTCGATCTCACTGCATCTGCCAATAGTTCACACAAGCTCCTCGTCCTTCTGGTCCAACTCTTCCTTAAGATATTGGAGGTTACCGCCTGCTCTGAACCGTGCACGCATCGTACGGTATTTATCACGATACCGGAGGTACTCTGAAACCATTTTTCTGAAAAACAACCTTCCGCTTTTCCTCACGACGGGCGCTCTCAATCTCCAAAATAAAAGTCTAAAAAAAAAGGAGAGGAAAAAGAAAAAGAAAGAGCCAAAAATCAGTAAAGATAGAAAGAGGAAAAGGACGCGAAATGCAGAAATAATAAGGAAACTCACCCTCAGAGCCATCCTAGATATGCCCAGTGACAAGTCAGAATCCTTGAGCGCCTGAAGAGTCCTGTTCTCAGCAGCAGAGCAAAGTGGGGCAAAGGAAGGGATCATGCTCGCCGTATCTTCCAACAAATCACAGTCCAAAGGGATTACGATCGAGCGAGAGGATCCATCTGTTCTCACCTCCACCTGGGTAAGCCCTTCGTCGAATATTCTCACCTCATCGGGATCGATATCGGAGCTAGATTCGTAATCATCGACGACTACTCTTTTCTCCCTCTCCTCAACCGAAGAGGGAACATTGGCCTGCCTTGACGTTGATGGGTCACTCGAAATAATCGCAGTCGCCTCTGGTCGCTCCCCTTCTTCCATGGAGGTGATCTTTACGTCCGAATAAGGCACGGTCTCTGCGTCCAAATCTGTACCGCCCCCAGATCGGTCGTGGTCAACTCGGGTTCACCCCCCGCAGGCTTCTCATCCTCAATCGCTCCTCTATCAACCTCTATCATTCGCCTTTTTAGCGGAGACTCTTCATCTTTGCCCTGGTCTGACTCATCCACCAAATAAAACATCATAGAAGCCAGAATCTCTGCTAGCGGGGGTGCAGCTTGGCGCTTAGGCCCACGCGAGGTCGGGGTCCGAGGGATAACAGCAGTCTGAGCAGGCTCGCTTGCAGCCACAACAAGTATAGGCTCGGTCGAAGTACTTGACTGGCGAAAAGCAGGAGTAGGACCCCTCGCCCTCCTTGAAGCCCTCCGACCTACCAGCAAAGAAAGATAAGTAAAAAACGAAAGGAAAGAAAGGGCGATACAAAGGTCAAACTTACTAAGATCAAAGCAAAATGACTCACTGGCCGCAAGTCTGCGTCCAAACCTCTCATTAAACTGCAACCACTCTCGAATCCCCACCGAATAAGGCAAAATCTGACTCACCCAGTCGCGATTGTCGGTGACTAGCAAAGGAGGTTCTCTCCCTGCTACAAAAAAAAGAGGGAGAACGGTCAAATCGCCAAAAGAAACGACAAACAGCCATTTGGGAGAAAACACTTACGAGCAAAGTTTCACTACTCTTGCAATCCGTTGGGGTTCGACACCACGTGCTCCGTCCTCACATAGAAGAAATTGGCCCAAAAACGGCAATTAGTTTATCGTCCATCTTCACCACCAACCCCTTGGTCCCGCGGTGGGGAAGGTGTATCATCGTACCCCTGTGAAAACTTGGGCCGAAGAGGTGAAGCATATGACGGAGAGAAATCCTATAGTTGGCCAACTCTGCATACTTGATAAGCATAAGGAAAAGCTTGTATATGTACGGAGAGAGCTGAGCCTGGCATACACCATAGTAATGGCAGAAATCCTCCACCAAGGAAGGAAGGGGAAGTGTATAACCAACGACAAACGGGTACCCGTAGAATGCGCAGTACCCGAGTCGATGTATCTGCACTACATTGCTACCAGCAGGAACGAGTTCGACATGGTCCGGAATTCGCCATTTAGCCCTAAAAGCAACAAGCGCCGCCGTATCCATCTCAGAAACGACGAGTTCAGTATCGTCATTAGGTCGGTTCTTAAAATCCGACCTGACCCTCCCCGAACGTAGAATTTTCTCATCCACGGTGGGGAAATTCTCATCTTCTACCATGGTTGTTCCTTCTTCATGAGAAGGCATGTCCACAACCAATGCTACAGGGTCATTAGCTCCCTCAAGATTAGATGAAGCACTAGCCATTTTTTTGATTACGTATATGAAAAGAAAGTGCAAAGGTGAAAGAGATGACGATGGCGGAAAACGCTAAAGGAAGGGAGAAAATACAAGTGCATGAAATTTAAAGAAGAAGAAGGAGAGGTTTGGGGTTTCAAGTGCCTAAAAAATGCAGCAACTCAAGTGAGGAATGCTCATCCCTATTTATAAGAATACTGGCACCCTGATCGAGAAAGACAAATGCCGCCACATTAATTTTGAAACGGAAGAGGCGCGGGAAACGACGTAACGTATTGGAAACATGCGCCATAATGACGCATGATGAAATGACATCATTTCAAACTAACGTAATGGTCAGATGTGGCTCTTGAAGCGCCACATCATCACCTCGCCGTAAAAGGGTCACTCATCGGCCAACATGCTTAGATTTCTCAAAATTGCAACTGGCGAAGTTCGCCCATTGAGCTCGTCCAAAGGCAACCCCAACGGGCGGAGGTACTAACTGTATGGGTTAGATCGGAGTAATTTTGTCTAAGAAAGGATAACTAAGAGCTGATTAGGCCGAGGTCACGCTTAAGGAATAACATATTGGCGAGCTGAGCAGTTAAGGTCGAGGTCGAGCACTCAGATCGGCCCAAATGGCTAGTTTAGTAATAAGATATTTAAAGGAATATTCTACAAAATATTCTCTGCACTTGTACGTTCAGCTAGGTAGGAGAAATGTCCCATATAAGTAGGAAGAGAGAGAGAAGAGAAGGGTATGTAATATTCTATATGGTTAGCTCTCTCTAGAAAAGTTGACTCTCAAGTAACTACAAACATTGTCTTTACAAAAGATTCGATTTGTTGTTGGTCCCAAGCTTTCTCACATGAGATCCTAGAAAGCTTTCTATATTCCCACGTCTGATTGTCTTACATCATTGTCAGAGAGAGAATCATCCACCTCATTGGATATTTGGGTGAATTATTCTCTCTATTTAAATTTATTGTCATTTATCATATTTATTGCTTGTCATTATTCCCTCATTTATTCATAACAATATCATTAACACACCCCCTTGGTATTTAACAGCCTTGAATGCGGTTTTACATTATTGACATCTATTAATCTCAGATTTAGGATTTATTATATTTAACTAGGATTTGCCCATTATCATCTTATCTAATTAGTTTAACAAAAAAAGCTTAATACTTTTTGGTCAAACACTCTTATAATGGACTTTCTACAACATAAATTTGAATTAGCTAGGTCAGTAGATTTCGAATAAAAAATGATTACGTAATCGATGTCGTAGTAAAAGAATAACCGAGTCTGAAACTTAAATAATAATTTTTTGGACACAAAGCACAATTTTAATGTTAAAAAAAAAGTTACATTAATAGGTAATTCGCAGTATAATACTGCGAATTATTAAAAAAAATATTTTTTTTAGCAATTCGCAGTACTATACTGCGAATAGCTTAAAATGGGCCCAGCTATTTTTTCAAAAGGCAATTCTCACTATTATACTGTGAATTAGGGTAATTCGCAATATAATAGTGAGAATTGCCCTTTTTTGGAGATGATCAGCAGGGTTATATACCTCAGGCAGATGAGCCTTCCAGCAGCATGCCTTCTTACAGCCTTCAGCTATCTCTGCCGGCATCACAGGTCACCCCGTCAGGAGCATTGTCGATCACGGGTACATTCGACGGGGATGTAGAGCAGTACTTCACATGCCCATCTACCGCAGCTGAGGATCAGCCGACCCGGGACGTGGATGGCGGGCGCAGGTTGAGTTATCCCTCATCCCCGGCAGTTCATGCGGATCTACCACAGGCGGCGGTATGTTTGTATTACTTTAATATTTCAATTTGTTTTCTTTTCCTTAATGAGCTGCCATTAATTAATTTTTACTTTCTTATGCAGTCTTCGTCCCAGCCCATCTTTGAGGACACTACATGCGGTGATGAGCACACCACGGATGCATATACCCAGGAGGTCGACGAGACCATGGTGAGAAAATATTTTTTTACTTAAAATAATAATATATTTTGTAGGTTAAGATAATAATACATTTTCATAAATAATATATTTTCACATGCTAAGATTCCTTCTTGTTTTGTAGGTTGCTGACGGCCCGACGGGCTATTCTTCCGATCCTGCCAGTTGTAGTGTCGATGTTGCTGCACATCCTCACATAAAGAGGCGGCTTGATGATGATGATCCAGATAGTGTGCCCGGGCGATAGGGGATGCGACTTAGGCCAGCAGCAGCACTGAAGCACACAGGCTGTGGCACTCACTGATTTACTTATGTATTAACTTTGTGTAAATAATGCTTTATGTAAATAATGGTAATAATTATCTTTTAATAACAATTTTTATTTAATTGCGTTTGAACTGCAATT
>NC_031996.1:36516261-36546477 GCF_001879085.1 Nicotiana attenuata | reverse complement strand
ATTATATATTAAATTTCTCTGACGCGAAACAGGGTTTTCACATGATTGTCAGCTCTTTCAGAACGACATGACAACTCAACAAAACGTAGTATTATACTGCGAATTACATATTAAATTTTTCTGACACGAAACAGGGTTTTCAGCTTTTTCAGAACGACATGACAACTCAACAAAACGTAGTATTATACTGAGATTTACATATTTAATTTTTCAAAAAAAAATTCTATTTTCAGAACGACATGACAACTCAACAAAACGTAATATTATACCACGATTAACATTTTAAATTTCTTCACACGAAACATGGTTTTCACATGTTTTTCAGCCTTTTTAGAACGACATGACAACTCAGCAAAATGTATGTATTATACCACGCTTTACATATAATTTTTTTTTAAAAAAATTTAGTTTGAAGTTCTTTAGCAACAATAATAAGTTGAATATTTGAACAATTCTATGAAGAAAATAATACATTATGTATTTAATGACAACAACTCTACTATAACAACATTTTTATTGAAACAGAATTTGAACAGCAATTTTATTTGAACATGACAACACAAACACAAAAGCGGCAAATCTAAAGATACAAACAGTACAACTAATACAAACACATGACAAGGGAAACATAAAAATACACTACTACGCTTATCACGTACAAGACACTGTTTAATCACGACCGCGTACTACAATTTGCTCCAACCACTCGAGTTGTTCTTCCAGCTTTTTTTTCTCTTCTTCTACCTCGTTGAGTTTGGCCTTCAACGCCTCAATTTCATCGTTGGTTCGGCGCTCGCGTATCGCTTGGCTTGTACAGGTACAATGAAGGTCATAAATTCTTTCTTTGTAGTACTCCTGGTTACATGGTTCATCCATCCAAACCTCAAATTCACATGTAGGCTTGCCGGGTAGCTCGTCAAGCTTGTTCGTACATGCCCAGTAGCGGCGTCCACCATCTGGCCACCATTTGTACAAACTGCATTTTTCTCCGCAGTAGCACCTTGGGACATAAACGTTTTGTTCAGACATTTCTTATAGAGAAACTTTGGTCATTGTTAAGCGAAGAATATAAGTAGCATGCGACCGTTATTTATAGTCAAGATTTCACACAAAACGTAGTATTATACTGCGATTTACATATTAAATTATTCTGAAACAAAATAGGGTTTTCACATGGTTTTCAGCTTTTTCAGAGCGACATGACAACTCAACAAAACGTAGTATTATACTGCGATTTACATATTAGATTATTCTGATACAAAAACAGGGTTTTCACATGGTTTTCAGCTTTTTCAGAATGACATGACAACTCAACAAAACGTAGTATTATACTGCGATTTACATATTTAATAATTCTGATAAAAAAATAGGGTTTTCACATGGTTTTCAGCTTTTTCAGAACGACATGACAACTCAACAAAACGTAGTATTATACTGCAATTTACATATTTAATTTTTCTGCAAAAAAAAAAAATAGGGTCTTCACATGGTTTTCAGCTTTTTCAGAACGACATGACAACTCAACAAAACGTAGTATTATACTGCGATTTACATATTTAATTTTTCTGCAAAAAAAAAAGCTTTTTCTTCATTCATTCAAGCTTTTGAACCACGCTTTACAGCTTTTTAAGAACGACTTTGTAATTGATAAAACACATTATTGTACCACGCTTTACATATTTAATTTATTTTTTAACGAAATTTTTTTTATACCACATTCTTGGTCATGTTTACTAACACCCATACCTCAATATTTGAACAACCATATCAAAATATAACGTTAAAAAATAAGATGTAACAAGATTGTGGAAATTTATTTTATTTCATATATATTGAAACAAACACAACTACAGACATGTATTACAAAAAATAATACCAAAATAAAAGACTAGGGGTATCCTTGATAGTTGGGTACATTGGACGAACTTGCACCAGGATTACCACCGCCACGCACACCACCTGAAGGACATTTACGACGGTCGTGTCCTGTTTGCGAGCATATGCCACATTTACGCGCATAAACGGACTCACCAACATCCATTTGGTTCCATATACGCGTTCTCTTTTGCACTTGAAGCTTGCGCAAATAGTCCTTGTTACATAGCATCTTAAAAGGTTCCGGCGGCCAATAATGCTCAGCACCTAATGGATGCAACTTTCCACTATACGTGTCTACGTATGCAGCAACACTGTATTGCCTATCAATATAGTTTGTTGCCCCATATCCAACTTGTTGAAAGCACTTCAATGCATGTGCGCACGGCATGTGGTAGATGGTCCATTTTCCACATGAACATAACCTTCTATTTTCATTCACCGTCTGTAGATTATTCCTACGGTGTCCGCTGATAGCGGTCTTAACTTCAAAAACACCCCGTTCATGATCGTACTGAAGAAATGAATGCCACTGTGCTCGCCTCCTGGACCTTTCAAATCTTCTCATGGGTATTGGCATAAATTCAACACCCCTATCCATCAATGCCGATGAAGCTGCATGCCTTTTAACAAACCTCTCCGCACTCTGTTTGAATGTCATGCGGACCATGGCAGTGACAGGCAGTCCACGGGCAGACTTCAAACAAGCCGTTTAAAATGACTCTGACACGTTTTGAGTAAACGGGCTCCCCCATCGTCTGCCGCCATCAGCATGCAATGTCCACATTGAAGCTTATGTTTCATCAACCAAGTATAGGCTCGTGGATCTATCTGCGGGATCGCTTACATGCGCCTCGTGAATTGCACTGCTTGGTGCTCAGTTGCAGCCATTCCACATTAAGTCATGCAAGGCCTTGTTAGGAAATTTCTTCTGAAAATTGGCCTTCAAGTGCCTCAAACAGTAACGGTGGTATGTATATGGTTCATGCCATTCAGGCAAGTGACGTATTAGACAAATACCTTCACGTTATTTGACAACGTGCTGCTTCAAGTGGTTCAAAAAAAGCGTCCACGTCTCTTCACTTTAGTTGGCACAAATGGCAAAAAGCTAGTGAAAATATTTGTCCATTGGCATCTACCTGCAACTGCAATCAAAAGCTTAATATCATTACTTTCTATAGACATGAGTACCGTCTATGGAAATTACAGGACGACAATGCATAAAACCATTCAATTGCTGGTTTAAATGACCAAAAAACACATAGTTGAAAATATATTCTGGTCTGTCCGGACTCCGCTCACGCTTCCATTCAACAACAGTCCCGGGGGTTAAAGTGTTGCAGTGCGGCCAATGTACCTGGGCAGATTTGAAAAAGACTTATCCCAGTCGCCATTAAATAAGTTCAAAGGCACGTTTTGCGACGAGATATGCCTTTTCTTTTGGTTATAGTACAACCATACTCCTGGTGGAACGGCTGTAATACACTCTTTAATCTTGAACCTAATGGACACTTCCAAAAATGGAATCAAGACAAGGGAAATCAAGTCCACATCCAAGTTGAAGTGATTCTCATTGAATGTGTCCATTTTCACATCTGTGCTCGCTAATAAATTTACCCACTTTCCACAAATCTGATTTCTTCTTGGTGGCACGCAGCATCCAGTGACAACCCATAAACCACATACGGCATTACAACCTTGTATTTCTCCGTAGTTGACTCACTTACCGTCATCTCACGACACTCTCTTATACTGTTAGATTTTTACAGCCCTAATTAGGCGAGCTTTATCGGGGAAATACATGCCCTTTGTCAGAAACAGCTGGTCTAGACTCATCCCACATCGCTGACCGTAATTCTATCATCCCTTTGGTGAGGCATCCACGTTAGGCATGCTTGGCCAAATTATCAAGGTAGGGAAATATTCCGCTCATGAAATGGCACGTGGACTCGTACACTCTTGGTCTAGTGGGAGGTGGAGAACGTGCTCCTCGTCAGTCTCAGGTTCAACATTCACTTCCTTCTCCTCATCATCACCCTCATCATGGAAGGGTGTGTCATCCCCAGACTCATCCCGCATTGTTGTCATAATCACTATCATCCTCCTGACTCTGCGCATCTGCCAAATCACGAGTAAATACGTTGTCTATGGGCAACTATGTGAGGTCAGGAGCTTCAAGAAGCTCGTTTCACTGCACAAAAAGAACAAAAAGATAAGTTACCAAAACTCAGGAAAAATACTTTAGATATAGCTATATCACTTTACTTACAAATTCATATGTGTCTTGACGTTTCATGATGGATAGTTTTCATGTGGTGACTGACCCTCGGATGGACCACCGTGGTCCAATACTCCAGACCTACGCATATTCCAACTAGGGGCGGGGGTCATAACTTGTAAAATTCATATCCGGACGGTACCCCCTATAAAAAATATGAGTGTTAATACAAATCCAATTAAAACATAAAAAAAACATCACTAAAGCGTAGTAAAATTGAAGTTTACCAGTCGTCTTGTTGATTATATAAAGTGGAAAAATTATTTTGTGGCTGCTCATTTGCCGGTGGTGACAAGTTTAAATCAAGGCAAGCTCTTTCATCAGCAATCTGTCCGGCAAAAAGTGCTCCAGAATAACCACCCGATGACTGGGGGTTATACCTGCTATGCACGCCCTCATTACTGGGAACGTCTTCCACCTTGACGTACATTTCCAATAATTTTATTACAATAAATTCCCTGTATTCATCCGGAATCCGCAAAAAATCTCTAAGAGTTTCATCATCCTCGATGTTAAACTCAGAATAATAAGCAAACCCCTGCGGAGTCACTGAATACGGAAATCTACCGGTTACTTTAAGGTTAACCGAACGCCTCCGCTCACTCATTTTTTTACGTAACAACGACACCAATGTATCGTACTCCATAGTAAGCGGCAATTTAACATGACACTGTGGAGGTGAGCTATACCTCACAGAGTTATTCTCCACCACAACCTCACCCCCCCAATACAGTGAAACCCTTATTTTTGGCACTTCAGACATTGCAAAAAAATGATTGATAAGGAGAAGAGAGAATGATGAACGTATGTTTGAAGTTAAGTATTGAATGAATTTTCATAAAATTGAAACGCCTATAAATAAGGCAAGTCCGAACTTGGGGTGTGGAATTTTTTAAAGGAATTCGCAGTATTATACTGCATTTTATGTATTTGAATTATTGTTATGTCAGTTAATTATTATTTGTGGGGCCAAAAATTAGTAAAAAAAGGGCAATTCTCACTATTATACTACGAATTACCTAATTCGCAGTATAATAGTGAGAATTGCCTTTTTTTGAAAAAATAGTTAGGGCCCATTTTAAGCAATTCGCAGTAAATTGCTAAAAAAAATATATATTTTTTAATAATTCGCAGTATAATACTGCGAATTACCTATTAATGTAACTTTTTTTTTTAACATTAAAATTGTGCTTTATGTTCAAAAAATTATTATTTAAGTTTCGGACTCAAGGATAACCATGCAAACAAAGGGAAAATTTACAAATCAAAAGTCAGAAAACAGCTCATTAGCTTGCACCGTACTACTAGTCCACAACATTCGAGATAGTAATATTTTCCTCTATCCAGTTTCTTGGCTCTTCCTCAAAATTTTTACTACCAAAACCCACAATAATGAAACCTTCGACAGGTCATCTCCATGTTCAATTTTCATTCATCATCTTACTAAAAACGTCACTCTTCAATTATTAATCTTGATCTTTAAAACGCAATTCCTTTTTCTCCTGTCTCTTTCATGTTAAATGCTTCATCTCTCCTCGCTATAAACTAAAACTAGACAATTCCGACTCAACAGCTATTTTAATACAATTCTTTATTTTCCCAACTCAGATTCCTAAGATATTCATTTTCATCTTTTCCTCTGTTCCGACTTCCGAGTTGCTACTGAGTCAGAAACCGAGTTCATCAATTTTTTCAGCTATGGCATCACTTGGGTTGGCTCAACGAATCAGAATTGGACTTGATGGTAACTCGGGTGCTGAATTCCCTATGATGGGTGGGGCCCGTAGGTCCTTGAGCTCGAATTACGGTAGAAACCGAGTTGGGTTCAGAATTATGGCCTCAGCTGTGGAGCCCGATCTCAGCGTCACTGTTAACGGTTTGAAAATGCCCAACCCATTCGTTATCGGGTCGGGTCCTCCTGGGACCAACTATACAGTGATGAAAAGAGCCTTTGATGAAGGCTGGGGTGGTGTTATCGCCAAAACGGTAAAGCTTTTCGTTATTAATACTTCTTTATTTTTAGTAGTGGATCTAGTGCCAGCTATTTTATCTGTTACTACTACTTTTTGTTAAAATTCGATTATCCAGAGTGAATCAAATGAATATACAGATCTTCATTGTTAGACTATGTTGCTTGGATCCTCCAAAAATGATGCTGCACCCGCCTTGGATCCTCCAAATATACATTCTGGAGAATCCTAATTTTGGAAGATCCGACTGGGTGCGGCAGTTTTTCTGAGGATCCTAGCTGTTAGGTGTTCTGAGATTGAAGATCATTTATGGAGGATCCTGGATCAAGATTTTTAGCAGTTTGTTATGTAGTTGATCTGCATTTGCTACTTCTAGACAAAGTAAACCTTAAAAGATGTTATCACTGAAAAGTGTGATCAAACTTTTTACTTTTAAAAAGATGTTTGTTGTCCACTGAAAAGCGGTCAACACTTTTTACTTACTTATTTCAATTTTGAAAAGTATGAGAAGAGTGAATATTTATTTATTTTCCTAGTTAAGTTAACGATTATCATTAAAATCACTCTTAACGATTGAATGACTTAATGATAGATAATCGGTTCTCTTGACTTTCAAGATGGTCCTTCAAACTTGAGTTGGTGACAGAAATGCCATTGAATATCTTATCACGAAGCATGCCTTTCTCGTTCTGTTTTATGCCGAATGCAATATCTTTCCTTTTTAATCAATTTGTTTTCTTCATTCAGGTATCTTTGGAAGCCGATAAAGTTAAAAATGTGACCCCAAGATATGCCAAATTAAGAGCAGGAGCAAATGGTTCTGCCAAAGGACAAATTATCGGGTGGCAGAATATTGAACTCATAAGTGATCGACCTCTGGAAACAATGCTGAAAGAGTTTAGGCAATTGAAAGAAGAATATCCAGATAGGATACTTATTGCTTCTATCATGGAAGAGTACAACAAATCTGCATGGGAGGAACTTATTTACAGAGTTGAGGAAACTGGAATTGTAAGCATATGCGAGGACTTAATGAATAAGATTTTATTCTGCATTATAGTAGTGTTGTCATGCTGATTCTCTTGAGTTGCTATAACTGTCTTTGTATTGATTCTGTTTGACAGGATGCCATTGAGATCAACTTCTCATGCCCTCATGGTATGCCAGAACGTAGAATGGGTGCTGCTGTTGGTCAAGATTGCGATCTCTTGGAGGAGGTTTGTGGCTGGGTTAATGCTGTAGCCACAGTTCCAGTTTGGGCAAAGATGACCCCTAATATCACTGACATTACAAAGGTATTTCGGCATAGCATTTTATAGCAAAGATGATAGATTACTAAAATGTTCAAAACATGATCCAATTTGGTCATAACTTCTCCTCTACATCATGCTGTACTCTTTCTGTATTACTAAAACATTCTCGCAATTAAAGCCAAAAGTAGGGGGAAATTGCATTGTGGGGCTTGTATATGCTGTTAGTTTTGTGGAAGATGGATTGTCCGTCTTTCCTCACTAGATCAACCTGATGACATGGCATAATTTCTTTTTCCAGTCATTCCATCTTACAACATTTGTAATCCCTTTACGTGTTTGGAGATTAAGCTCGGTTTGGTTGCAAGGTCCCTCTATTGCAGTTTCCAATCATAGAAAAGGGAATAAATATAAGTTCTTTACCAATTTGAATGAAGTCGAGAATGACTGTTAAAGGACATGAGAAGTGTGATAATTTTGTCTTCTTAGAGCTATCAGATGATTATTATTTTGGCATGTAAAAGGACCACCTTGGCTTGAAATTGTGTGACTTTTGCATCGTTAGTAGTCTCTATGTCTGGATTAAACCATTTTCACTTCCCTTTCCTACTGTAATTATGACCTCCCACTATTTGTTGTTCGCTCATGGGTGACAAGTTATCAGCATTCTGTTGTGTAAGAATTATGTCTTCTGTGTCTAATTTCTGTCCCTTGGATTGTAGCCGGCTAGGGTGTCTCTTAACCAAGGGTGCGAGGGAGTATCTGCCATAAATACAATCATGAGTGTTATGGGAATCAATCTTAACACCTTAAGGCCCGAGCCTTGTGTTGAGGGGTTAGTATCTCTACATTGAGAAATATGCTGAATTCAAATTTTCTGCTTTTAATTATGATCCCCGGCAATTCTTTTTGTACTGTTTGCCTCAGATACTCTACTCCTGGAGGCTACTCAGCAAAGGCAGTGCACCCGATTGCTCTTGCAAAAGTAATGAACATTGCACAGATGATGAAGTCAGAATTTGGAGATAAGGACTATTCACTCTCTGCTATTGGGGGAGTCGAGACAGGTGGTGATGCCGCGGAGTTTATTCTTCTCGGAGCAAATACTGTACAGGTTGGTTTAAAAAGTGACCTTTTTCTGTCTGTTTGTGACGATACAAATTGGGGCAAAATCTCCTTGGACTAAACCAAATTAGGCCTTTTTCTTGTCCGCTTCCAACTTTTACTAAATAAAATTTCTTCTGAGTTGTGATCTTAGTGACACTTGAGTAAAATGGGGAAGAGAGTTACTAAACTAGGCATTTCGAGCTAGACTCTTGGGCAACTCCTTTTAATTTGTTTGTTTGTTCATTTCTCTTTGTTTCTTTCTGTCCTTTCCTGCATGACATTATTTTGGAATGACAAATCTTTATTGGTTTATTATGTAGGTTTGTACCGGTGTCATGATGCATGGATATGGACTTGTCAAGACATTGTGCTCTGAGCTGAAAGATTTCATGAGAAAGCACAATTTTTCGTCAATAGAAGATTTTAGGGGGTAATCTCTCTCTCTCACACACACACACACACACTCACACACTGAGAGATTCTAGATCCATTCAAAAGAAGAAAAAGAATTAAAGCTCAGCTGGAATATCAAGAACTAGGTTGCATTATTTATTGTTATTTGTTTGGCCAAGTGGGGTTCATTTTAGTCCAACACGGACCTAAAACAGGTCAAAGAAAAAACTAGAATTTAACCACATTTAGTTCTTAACTCAAAATTAACCAAATCAATCACTCTCAGATATTTGGCTGGGTTCTGAACTTTCTTCCTATTAAATCCGCTTCTGTGGTTTCCTTAAGTTTTCCCTACACTTGACCTTTTCCATTGCTACTGTATAAAGTTATAACTAGCAAGGGGATTCTTTTGTTTATAATTTGGATATGTATTGTGTGCAGTTCGTCACTTGAGTACTTCACAACCCACACGGATTTGGTTAAAAGGCAGCAAGAAGCAATACGCCAAAGGAAAGCCATTAAGAAAGGTTTACAATCTGATAAAGACTGGACAGGAGATGGTTTTGTGCAAGAAACTGAAAGCATGGTTTCCAACTAGACCTGTAAACTTCTTATTGCACCTTTCTTCTCGTATAGATGAATAAATCAATCCCTTTCATATACCTGATCGGATTGGTGTATAGTGACTTTGACCTCTTTGTAGTTCTTTGCGTACAGTTCACAAGCATTTTCATTTATTTATCTTTTAACTTGATTCTAAATACTTGTGTAAGTGATGAAGAATCCCAGAATTCGTTTGGCTACTGTAGTCATCCTCGTTTGTTATTGAAAAGGAAAGAGAATTCCATAATATTAAATTCAGCCAATAACTTACTACTTATCTTTATTACTACAGGAACTAATTTTATACTCGTAATGACAAAAGTGCTAGGACCGAAAAAATCATGTGTTATGCAGAATTTAGTAAAGCAACACTTCAACGACGATAAATCAGACGATAAAAGAGAAATTTACCAAAAGACAAACATTTAACGTGGTTCGATCAATTGACCTACGTCCACAGTAGAGATGAGCAATTTACTATATAAAAGAGAGTACAAAATATTGAGAGAACAACCTCACGAAGAGGCAAACACAAGTGACACACTAACACTTGTCCCGTAAAGTTTCCCTAAACACGACTCTCAAACCTTATATGACTACATTGTGAATGCTACTGAATAAGAAGCACGGATCTTAGCAATTTAATTATTGAACTCTTTACCATTTAGCAATTCGTCTATATCACATCAGAAGAGCCATTTTACAATTAGATAATTCGATAATTTTATACAAAATGTATATTTGGATACTTTCTTTTCCCTTTTTTCCAAGTAGGAGATAAAAGATATGGATCCTTACTCTATTCACGTTAAATACAAAATACGAAATGCTTTGTATTTACATGTTTTTTGCCTACACAAGCCATTCTCGTTTAACTTATGCAGGATACACTAAACTAGCGCCCACTATATCGCGTTTGATTAGTATTCCACATAGTGTAGGCTAATAGTAGTATCTAGATGTAGACGATTTACATATTCCCCTTATTATACCCAAGTAAGTCCTCATTTGTTTTTTTTTTAATATTAAAACGTATGACTCTAAATACATATTTGAATATGAAGATGTGCATTAAGATTAAGACATCTGAATCTGAATACACATTTGAATATTAAGATGTATTTTAAGATCTGAATATTAAATGATTAAGACCGTTTGTTTTCTAAACATCTGAATATATACTAATTAATCTAATATTTTATCAACAATGCGCGCACGCGCACGCGCGCACACACACATATATATGGTAGTTGGAGGTGGTGATAGCTAATGGAGGTGCTTGTAAGTGCCGACTAGAGGCGGTGGTTGGTGGTGATTTTGTTTGATGGTGGTGGTTCAGGGTAGTAGCTAGTGGTGATTGGCAGCGATAGCGATTATGGTAGAGGATGGTGGTGGTGGGCGGTGAGAGTTAATAATAATGGGTGGTGGTGGTGATTGTGGTTGTGGTTGTGATTATGGTGGGTGGTGGTAGTTTATAATGGTGGGGTTGCCGACTATGGTTATTGATGGTTATGGGGTGGTTGGTGGTGGTAGTTGATGTAGGTGAGTGTGTAGTTATGGTTGAGGATGATGGTGGTGGGGGTGGTGGCGTTTACCCGTAAAACAATACGGTTGAATTTATACATGTTTTATAGACAAGTGAATTAATTTGATCCTAAAATAATAGATGAATTAGATAAAAATATAATACTTAGCCTTGAAATGGAGATAAAATAGCAGAAATCGTAATTCCGGGAGTAGGGCTTCCGGGGACAATAGTAACGATACAAATGAGCAAGAAGATAGAACTATATTGTGCTTTGAACGGAGTGTAGCATATGTTTGTTAGAAAATTCGTGTTCTTTACGATGATAATAGAGATCGCTATTTATAGATGCACCTAGGGAACAATGTCCTAGGATCAAGCTCCTCTTTAATGACAAGTATGAGGGTCATTGAAGAATGTGTAACGGCAGGCAGTGAATGCCATATTCTTTGTAACGGGCCGCGCACTTAATATTGTAGAATATTCTTCATTAAATTTTACCGGATGGTAGGCATTTATTTCACCTTTATAAGTATCATTCTCTCCGGTAACAGACGAGATTGTTGCCTCCGGATTCGACTGCCTTCTGTCCTCGGCTCCACATGTTACTTTCCCATGCGATCATTTAATATAAACATATTTTACCCTATACAGATAGTCCCCCGCTTTCCGGTGGTATAACTTTATGTCACCGAAAGTTGGTAAAAATACCTTTTTGGCAGGAAATTCTCTGACCCCCTCTGAAAAGTTTCTGACGGTTGATTAGACGCACGTCTCTCCGCATTTAATGCCCCGAACACGCGTCATCCCACGATTTAGCATCACTTTTGTCGGTTACCGAGGTAATTATGGCCACGATTTTAGCCGTCTATTCCTTTACTTATACGCATCAAACTTCTTCATTTACACTTCAAAATTCTCTCAACTTTCTCAAACTCTCTTTACTCAACTAGTACTTTGTCTTCGACCTTTCTTTAACCTTCTTATTGAGAGGAAACCCTCCTTCCTTTCTGATAAAAAATGGCTTCTTCTTCCAGAAACCCTAGTTCCTCCAAGAACAAAGGTAAAGCTGATGATGCTGCTCCTCCTACGGTGAGCTCCATCATTCCAAAGAGTCTTGTCACAACTAAAGACTTTGAAGAGAAATTTGCTTCCGCTCACCCTCGTGCGTGGGCCGTTAGTGTATATCCTTCTTCCATTCGTCCTTCCAGTATTCCTGTTGTGAAGGAAGATTGTCATTGCCAAGATTTAGACATTATCGCTCCTGACCTGGCGGAGCAGATAACCTTACCCAAGAAGGGTTTTACGTATTTTTATACGTATCCCTTCACTTTGGGGCCGTTTTCTTTGAGTAGAGAGCTTGACTCCGTCATCATGGAGTTCTGCATCCGCTACCAGGTATGCCTAGCACAAGTAAGTCCTTCTATGTGGAGGACAGACACTTGTCATCGGCGTCTGTGCTAGGAGACGAGAGAGGAGCTAACCCTAGCTCGATTGATGAACCTTTATTCCTCCAAGATCTTCCGCGAGGGAATGATAAATTTCAGCAAGCGTGGCCACCATGCTCTGCTGTCTTGCATGGATGATGACAATGACCATGGGTGGATGGAATGGTTCGTTGCAGTCGCCACCATTGGCATCATTCCGGCCACGGCTTCATCCTTTCCGGAATTGTGGAATTGCACTCGTAAGTTTACTATTTGTCTTTTCTTTCATTTAAAATCGTCCCATATCGTTACTGACCCTTCTTCTTTAATTATCTCAGCGACTCGATGGGTACCACCTAGGTTTGAAGGCTTGGACCAGTGGGTCCAAAAAATTTTGGACGTTACTACGTCCGAGACTCCCGCGTGGAAAGAACTGGCCCTTAAATATGGGTAGAAGACCAAAAATCATGGTAAGTCGAACTCATCCTGTGTTTTCCTTTCGTATAAGGAAGTTGATTAACCTTTTTTTTCTGTTGAATTCAGGTCTACCCCAGGGCTCAGTTGTCGTCCCCGAGGAGGATGTTTTGGCTAGTCCTGCTAACGTGTCGAGGTTGCTGCAGGAAGCTCTTACCCGAACAGGTGTTTTCGGGCCTGCTTATGATACAAGTGCTTCTTCCCGGAGTCCCCGGTCGGAGAACAAGCAACCAAAAAGAAGAGGTTCCTCCACGATCAGGGGAAAAAGTAAAAAGGCAAGAGTGCCGCACCCGAGTCATCTCCGGAAGTAGTGGTGATGATCCCCGCACTCGTGTCGGCCATAGAAACCATGGTGATCGACGATGATGGAGAAGCCAGCGAGGAAGGTGCTTCTCTATATAGAAGACGATGACCTTCCTCAGCTCAACAGAATGCTCAATCTGTTGAGTTAGTTACACCAACCGAGGAAGATGCGTCGACACTCTAGATGGAGTATGATATGGTGGAAAATGCGAACTCCCATTTCTGAATCCCAGTCGTCGTGCCCGGTACCGTGGGGATGAGTATCGGGTCTTTAGCATCTTCGATTGATGAGCAACCAACAACCAGCACTGTGATTGCAGCATCCACTTCTCATCCTTCAACGCCATCAGCTTCATCTCCCTCTTCTCCAACTCTGCCTTCGCCAGCACCAACTGCTACATCATCTCCACCGGCCGTAGCTGCCCGAGAGGAGGATGTCCCTCTTCCCCAGTCCCCAGTTCATGGGAACCTGGGGCAAAATTATGCTGCCGCCTCAGAAGATCCGCAAGGAGGAGGGGCGTTATTCTCTCGGTCACTACCGGATGCCACTTGTTGTCCCGGCCGATGGAACTTGCAAACTATCTGAAGCCTTTAGCTTCAGAAAAAGATAGGGAATAAATAAAAGCTCTCTCGGGAGAGTGTTTGTTGAACAATGCCATGCACAACGCAACAATGGTATATTCTTCGTTTCCTCTGTTATTTCTTCTATCTTTGATATAGTAGGATTTTGAATTTGCACTTTTCATTTTTCAGGCCAACTTTCTTGCTTCTGAGAGCCTCCAAAGGCTGATTCGTGATAAGGAGGAACTTACCTCCGAGCGGGATCAACTTTTAGTCGAGCGAAATAAAACTGTTGTTCGCCTCTCGGAACTGGAAGCTCGATCTGCTGAGGCTGTTGAGTTGGAGGCTCGGTTGCAGCAAAGCGAGCAAGAAGTAGTGACCCTTAGCCAAGAGGTCGCCCGTTGAGGGCTCAATTTGAAGAAGCTAGGGCCAAATGGGTTGAAGTCCATAATGTTGTTCTTGCTGCATCCGATCGCGAGGCTGCCTACGCTAAAGATTAAATATTTTGGAGGCGGCCTTAAACTCCAAAATTGAAGAGCTTGCTACTGTCGAAGAAAAGTATGTCCGATTGGAGGAGAAGCATAAGAAGATCAGAAAGCATAATAAAATCTACAGCTCCACTGTCCGTGATTTTGATGTCAGCCTCCGATCCATTAGATCCGCACGGGATAATCTTTCTGTTGAGGTTGGCCAGCTTAAAGAAGAACTTCAGTGCCAAGCGGTTTCCCTCATTATTAAAAAAACATATGCTATGTACAACATGAGGAGAAAAACCTTGGAAGAGGCCAAAGCGGGTGTCATTGACTTTGATGCTGAAATCGCTAAGGCCCATGAGCTGGAGTTAGCTGCAAAAAGGGATCTTTCGGCCCTTCCTAATGCTACCAATTCTTCTGGTTCCGGTTTTGAGTTCTCGGGAACTAAAGAAGAACCGGAAGGCGATGATGGTGAAGGCCAAATTATCGAAGCGGCCGCGGATCCCCCTATTTCTCCTGGGGGCACAGATGCTTCTCTTCCTTCGGGTTCCGGAGATGCAGCAGCTTAGTTCTTGCTTCTTCTTTTTTTCAAACTTTTGTACTTGTGCTGTTTGGCACATTTATTGTAAACAGAGACACTTTTTCGTTCAAGTATAAGTTTTCCCCTTGCGTCCTTTTGTTTAAGCATTTGCGCAAGTTTACTTTTTGCTTCTTTTTTCGTTTAAGTGTTTGCGCAAGTTTTACTGTTTGCGTCTAATTATGCAAGGCTTCGGGTGAATCCCCCCCCCCCCCAAGCATTTGGATTTCGGGCATAAGTTCTTCTGAAATCAACCCTTTAACGTGAGGGTTTTCATAAGAGAGGGCCCTCTTATGCTTACGGTGCTCTTGAAGAGGAAGTCTCCTATTCATCATGGCACTAGGTAATTGTTTAACTTTCAAATGATAAAATTAATTCATCGTTCAAACAAGAAACAAAATAGAAATAAAGGACTTTATTTTATTTCTTCCATTTTCAAAAGTACATAAGCATTCGTTGTGCTAAAGGAAATTGTCATTTTTTGGCTAATTTGTACAACTTATTTCTATGGCGCTGGCCGCGCAGTCCCCGGTCCCGATGATACAACTTTGTTTCCGGGTTTCATATTCCGGCCGAAGTGGTTGTCGTTGTTGTCGTATCCTCATATCATCCCCTCCCACCCAGTGTTCGAATGCGAAGAATGTGAATTTGAACACTGGAAGTTTTACACCTTCGAGGATTCCATTAGTGAATTGCTAGATAATCTTCAGTTCGATAAGAAACTTCACTTCCCCTATTTATGCTATCGAGAAATCCCCCAGTGGCTTGCACCTGTGAACGGCCGGGTAATCTCTGTTCAACAACAAACTTAACTTCTCGGTAGGAACTTTGTTATCGAGCAAAAGACTATCTAACCGCTCCATAGTGGTTCTTTGCTTGTGTGCCTTGTCATTTAAAGGTCTTATTATTGTTACTGAAGATTCCTACGTAGTATACTTTCCGTTGCTTTCTCGTTTAAAACCTTTCCAGAAAAACCCAACTGGGACAAAAACTAGACGAAGGAAAAAAAGAGTACAGCACATATATTCAGTACATGCAATGTTTATCAGCAATAATATCACTTGAGGTGTGCCACGTTCCAGTTGCTTGGCAACTTTTCTCCATCTTGATTTTCTAACTCGTATGACCCTTTTCTGGTGACACCTAAAATCCGGTAAAGGCCTTCCCATGTTGGACCAAATTTCCTCGCATTGAGCTCCCGGGTGTTCTGAGTTACTTTTCTTAAAACCAAGTCTCCTACTTTGAAACAACGGAAGTTGGCCCTTCGATTGTAATATCTTTCTATTCCCTGCTTTAGGGCTGCCATCCTTATATGCACCAAGTCCCTGCGTTCGTCGAGCAGCTCCAAATTGACTAACATCGCTTCATTGTTTACTTCTTCGTTTGCCTGAAAATATCTTAGGGTAGGCTCCCCTATTTTCACCGGTATCAAGGCTTCTACTCTGTATATAAGAGAGAAAGGAGTCTCTCCCCTGCTCGATTTAGCTATTGTTCGGTATGCCCATAATACACCTGGCAGCTCTTCGGCCATTTACCTTTAGCTGCTTCCAATCTCTTTTTGAGATTTTGTATAATCACTTTGTCTGTTGATTGTGCCTGACCGTTTGCGCTGGGATGATAGGGTGATGATGTGATCCTCTTGATTTTCAAGACCTCGAGGAACTTCGTGACCTTTGCACCTATAAACGGCCCGTTGTCGCATGCTATCTCTTTTGGTATCCCAAATCTGCAAATTATATTTTCCCAAAAGAAATCTACCACTTCACGTTCTCCAATCTTCTAGTAAGGACCTGCTTCAAGCCACGTAGGAAAATAGTTGTTAAAATCAAAAGAAATCTTACCTTACCGGGAGCTGGTGGCAGTGGTTCGACGATATCCATTCCCCACTTCATGAACGGCCATGGTGACAAAACCTAGTGCAATTTCTCTCCAGGTTGATGAACCAACGGTGCGTAGCGTTGATATTTATCAGCTTTTTTGAACATAACCTTGGCGTCTTGTTCCATCCAGGGCCAGTATTATCCTGCCCTAATTAATGATGGCGGTGCCGGCTATGGTTATTGATGATGATGGGGTAGTTGGTGGTAGTAGTTAATGTGGTTGAGTGTGTGGTTATGGTTGAGGATGATGGTGGTGGGGGTGGTGGGTGTTTACCCATAAAATGATACAGTTGAATTTATATGTGGTTTATAGACAAGTGAATTAATTTGATCCTAAAATAATAGATGAATTAGATAAAAATGTAATACTTAGCCTTGAAATGGAGATAAAACAACAGAAATCGTAATTCCAGGAGCAGGGCTTCCGGGGACAATAGTAACAAATACAAATGAGCAAGAAGATAGAATTATATTGAGCTTTCAACAGAGTGCAACATATATTTTCAGAGAATTCGTGTCCTTTACAATGATAATAGAGCTCACTATTTATAGTTGCACCTGAGGAACAAGGTCATTGGATCGAGCCCCTCTTTAATGACAATTATAAGGGTCATTGAAGAATGTGTAACGGCAGGCAGTGAATGCCATATTTTTTGTAACATGCGCGCACTAAATTTTGTAGAATATTCTTCATTAAATGCTACCGGGTGGCAGGCATTTATTTTACCTTTATGAGTATCATTCTCTCAGGTATCGTTGCATCCGGATCCGACGCCTTCTATCCTCGGCTCCACGTGTCACTTTCTCATGCGATTATTTAATATAAATATATTTTACCCTATACAGTTGGTGGTGGTAGTGGCGGCGGCTATGAGGATGGTGGTGGTGGTAGTTGATAATGGTAGGTGGTGGCGGCAGTTAGTAATGAATGTGGATGATAGCATCTTAATGAAATTAAGTCTTTGTTATAGATCTTAATCATATAGATCTATTCAGAACCATTACGTAGTTGTGAAGTAAAAAAAATCCTTAATGATTAACATCTGCATGATTAAGATTCACACTTTAAAAACGAACGCACTTAATGTCTGATATCTGAATGATCAAAAATTCTGACCTCCATTAAGTGCAAACAAACGAGGCTTAAGTCTACTTCAAATGGTATTACTTTTACCTTAAATTCCAAAAAAGGTTGTCACACGATCAAATTGCTGCATAACGTTCCCCGTATATTAAATTATGCTGCATAACATGTTAACATGCTGATAAATTTTGGAAAGATGGAACTAATTGTACCCCAATATGGCGTGGGAGACGGAGAAGAAGTGGAAGGTCTTGATTTCATAATTTTGAAGGGTAAATTTCATAAATAGTCATATAACTATAAATTTTTTTCCACTAAAGTCATATAACTATATTTTCTCACACAATAATCATAAAACTTTTACTAATTCACGCAAAAATTATAGTGACCGAAAAATATAATTTTTCAATTAGCATTTTCTTAATTCACGATTTTTTCCAGTCTAATAATAATCCAATCAAAATAGGAATGACCAAACCCGAGCCGAGCCACCCAACCCAATATTATCCATATATAAAACTTAAAGTAATACTAAAAGCAATCCTTCAAGATTACTTTTTTTTCTTTTCAATATTTTCATTCAATTGATGGCATTTTTGTTTCAAATGCTCCCTAGTTATACCTTTTTTTTTGTCAGAATATATGCATTCCAAACCAAATTTTTTGTGAGAAAAAGGATCCACTTTTAGTATTATTTTATATATATATGGGTATTGGATCAGGCTGGGTTGGGTCATTCCTATTTTAAGTAAAAAATATAAAATTGACCGGTCGGCTGAAATATGTATGTGTGTGTGTGTGTGTGTGTATATATATATATATATATATATATATATATATATATATATATATATATATATATATATATATCATCGGCTATTATTTTTTAGAGCGGCTAAAAATATATAATTTTTCCATTTTAGTTGACTTATTATTTATTAGACTAAAAATAAAAAGCAAAAAATTGGAATAAAAAATACTACCGAAAAAATGTGCTTTTCAATCACTATGATTTTTTATGTGAGTTAGTAAAAGTTGTATGATTCATGTATGAAAAAACAAAATTATATGACTTTGGGAAAGAAAATCATAATTGTAAGATCATTTGTGAAATTTTTAAAATGGTCCAATCGAATCTTAACCTGCCACAATACATGTCTTGTCAGATTGGTATCAATTGAAAAAGAGGACAACCACCTTAAAATTAAAATTAAGATCAAACTAAAAGTATATAAATTTCTCAAATCCTCCCCACAGTTCAAATATGTTAGTAGTTTCTTTTCCATTTGGTTGCATTTTCTCGGCTGATGATTGATCGGAAGGAAAATAAGCAAAAAAAGCTCTTTTTGAATCGGATATTGGATAGGCTAAGCTAGGTGTAGCCCGCTCTCTCTACGGTTTTGCTTGAACTTGTCAAGCCCGGGTGCCTATGCGATTATTAAGGCAGGGTGCTATTGTACCAGTGGTGGAGTGGCTTGAATCAAATCGTTTGTCTAGAGAGGGTGTAGCGATAACCAAAGTGGACTCTACTAGAAAGTCAAGATGTTGTATAGGCAACTGGCCTTAGAGTAGTGTATCGAACTAAAGAACAGGAGCCACCCATAATCATTGACGAAGAGGAAGGCTTGGAAAGGGATCAAACATATTGAGGAGGAGCTTTCACAAAGGCCAATAGCCGATAGCTGATGTCACTAGCCTTAACTTCTTTATCTACTTGAAAGCTAATGGGAGTACGGCTTTCTTCAAGGAAGTGTCCCATATGATATTATATTAGTAAAGAGCCCTTTGATCCTAGATAAGTAAGCAGTTATGCCTATGGCTGGAAAGGTAGCAAGCGCTATTCTCAACTTAGTCTCTCAGAGGCCAGCTCGTTGTAACCCTAAAACACGGCGCTAGCGAGGTTGGGCTCCCCCTGCAGAAATACAACAAACATGGGACAGCCGGGAACGATGACCCTTCTCAAGCCTGAGGCCTAAGTTGGACTTTCTCTTTCTGCTACTTGCCACTCCGAAGTTTAGGATTTAGTTTCGAACCGATGGGATTTTTCGAATGGTAATGAAGCTTGCCATTTTGTTTATTTGGCCGAATCCGACTCTGGGCCTGCCCTTTTGCTAGCTTTTTCATTATGCTGGTTCAACTACTGCTTATGCTTGAAATATCTAAACACCTAAAATCCACTCTCAATAGATGCTGCCCCTTAAACAGTGTGAAAGGGTGGTAGGTAGAACTAAGGGAATAATCTTTTTTGGTTCGGTAATGGAATCAATAGCTTTCCCGAACAGGGATATAGGAAGAAGCCAATAGCCTACAGGCTTGCCAGCGAACTTGCTTGACCTATTGAAATGCCAGTATAGACTTCTGGCACATGGTCGGCTAGCTAAAGTTCAGCTTCGGTTCTAGGCAAAGATCCGCCAGTAGCAATTCATATCCCAGTTCCCATTCAACATTCATTCAAAGTATTCTCCCCTTGTCATGCTTCAACCAACTGCTTTGCGGACTGCTCTTGCTCTTACAACTCTTTCCTATGCTTCATGCTTCTGCCTACTTGCCTTTCCCTCACCGTCATTGCCTTCTCGCTTGATATCTCGTTTTTCTTATCCCGTGCAATTAAAGGGAACGAGACTGGAAAGCCCAAACTGAGCCCCGCGGGGGAATGCTTACCGATACCGAAGTCGTTCCGCTCGTCCCTCTTTCCATTCGAGGAGGGACTTCGCTTCACTCTCCTTGAAGAAAGCAAGTTTGCGATTACGTAGATGATAACCGGCTTATACAAAGGTTTGTTTGTTGGAATCTTCTTCTGTCAAAATCTTTTGGGAGGCCTTGGTGGTCTCATATTATTTAAAATAGTTTAGAAAGTTATTTTTACAAGGAAAGGCCTCCTTTCTTTCATCTAAAAGTTGGCTGGTCTCTTTTCATATTCAAAAAAGAAAGGCGCCGCTTTAAAGCAAGTCGCTTAGGTTCTTAAGAAAGATTTTTAGTTTTGTAAAGCGGAATTCTCCTTTGACTCGATCTTTAATTGAAGTATAGCATTATGAAAACTCTTTCAGAAATTCAATAAGTTTCTCAAGGATTTTGAGAAAACCAGACATAAGACTCGACTTTTATTTTTTATTTTTATATTTCTTTTCTCGTTTTTTTATTGGTTTACATGAGTAAACCATCCATGTCTTTCTTGTTCCACTAGCTAGGAGATAATTTGAAAATGTCCCCTTCGTTATTACTTATTTCTTTATGTCAAAGACCAGAAGTTGGAAACATCATTTTTTTCATTCTTTTCTTATGAGGTCGTGTACAACAACCTTAACCGCATAAGCCTGGGCTAGGCCTACCTCCATCCCTAGAGGATCCGTATGAGGCGGAAGCTCCACGTACGGTTTTGAAGCCCAGCCTTTCCAGCAATGGGGCCTAGGGACTGATATGATGATTGGTTTAGGTAGGGCGGCCGGCCTACTACGGGCACTTGTAGGGATTAGTGTGTGAGACCGCGATCCACAAACTGACGCATGGGACTCACCCTTTACTTGGGAATAGAGAGGGGAAATATAGCATATCACAAGAGCGAGGCAAGGGTTGGAACCCTACTGCGAGAGGGACGCCTCGCGAGCCGGGCTTTTAGAGATGAGGCCTTTTGGCGAAGCCAAGTCAATTTCGGGCCACCAAACCCTGCAACTGATGAGAAGGCCCTATGGAGTAAAGGGAAGCGTGTACGTTGTCACGCACCCTGCCTTCCAAAGGTGCCTAGAGGACGGGCCAGACGCAGCAGAGCGACGACCGGGGAGCGGGTTCCCCACTGGAAGGGGGACAGGAGACGACCATCTCAAGGCACATCACGACCTACAGGCAACACCGGTGAGACCTGGGAAGGCAACCCGATTGGGTGTCAGAGGATCCTTAGTACCTGCAGCCTCCCGGACTTCATATTCATCATTTTTGAAAGCGAGGGGAAGGGATCTCTTTTCTGCAACGGAAAAAAAATGGAGCAGATTTGACTCGGCACAACCTAACGATACATCCAATACCAATGATCTGTGCCTAGAATGCGTTGCTAGATCTCTGCTCTAGAAAGCTATACAGGAAACAACGAACGCGCTTTGACCCCGGGCTTCCCTTTCATTACTTCTTTTAGAAAAGATCATCAGAGAGGAGACAACCCGCTCAAAAGACCCCAATTTTCCGACCAAGACAATCAAAGATAGCCGGCGAGGGCGCGACTTATGTCCGTGGCCCTAGGCCCGACCATGCCGAGGTGTGATACCAAGAGAGCCATCGCAACCACTGATCTACCCATTGGCCTAGAAGAGTGCGCTCCTCTATCTCTCGTTCACCATCAAACACCAGCTCGTCTGGAAAGAGCCCTATATCCTTAGGCTTTAATTCCCTTCGAAAAAGAGAATCAATCATCTTCGCCTTCAAATAGGGATTGAGAGGCTTTCCCCTACGCAACCTGAATTCTAAGGGTAATCGATGTGAACCCTAGGGTTTATAAGCAGCTGCTTTCAGTCGTTCCCAACGTTTAGATTGAGTAGACATCAAAGGGGAGAGAAGACGATAGCCTGCACCAGCTAAGCGTTATAGAACAGACATTGAAATGTTGTATTTACCCGCTAACTGGCACAAGGCAAGAGTCGATCGACAGGGTGTCAATGCCCTAAGAGATATCGGGGATAAATCAATTTGCATGTCCTTAGAAAAATCGAAATAGAAAATTGTAGATGTCTTCTTCTTTACTGAGGGAGTAGGTATGGCGCACACTTACTATTTCTATGAGTTCCCTTTGGCAGGTCAATTAGGCAAAGGATCAAATTCTCGCGATATCCGCACATAGTCCTGGTTGGAAGACAAGCGCCATCCTATGAGGCAGATTCGTTCCCCCAAAGTGGATGATTGCTCCTCTTTGGCAATCTATCCTGGTGGAGCCCTTTTCGACGGTTTTAGAGAGGGGAAATCCTTTTCTAGACCTGCCAGTATCCGCGCAGGTGCTTTTGACCTTGACCGAGTCTTTTCTAGTATGGACCTGGCGGAGTGCTTACATGAGGGTATACCTGGCACGGTTAATCGGAAATTGATGAAAGATTGGTCTGGAAGGATCCAAAACGTGATTAAGGCATATGAGGCCTATACTGGTGAGGTATGCGGCCCTAACAAGGATTATGAAATGCATTTCTTAATGAAGGTTGAAAGAATTGATTCTCTCTCATGAGGAGTTCCAGCACGGTGTAGAGCTTAAATAAAACACCAACCTCGCTACCTATCATAGCTACACTGGCCCGACCATAGAAAAATGGCGCCCCCAGAGGAAGGCTGCGGTCCAGATGGCGGCAGCGGTTGCTGCCTACGCTAGGATGCATAGGGACCCTATTATCCGTAATAATAAGTCTTACTATACCGACACCGACTCTGTTGTGCTTGGTCATCCACTCCCTGACGAGCTGCTTTCTCCTTCTGTCTTAGGTAAGGAGAAGAAAGAAGATTGGGGAACTCAAAAAAAGGATAGGCCCATCAACATTGACTCTTTAGATGATATCGAAGCGGAGTCCTCAGGGTAGTAGTCAATCCAATGTAGCTAGGCATTAGTAGACGAGTACCCATGAATATAGTAGCCCTATACAATAGACGACAGTTCCATTCTAACTATATGTCTTGGGGCTTTCAAAGGCCTTCAAAGAAAGAAAGAACTGAACTCAAACTTTCTATTCTATCTCGGACCCAGCTACTACTGAGAAAGTATCGGGAAATACGAAAATTCAAGAGGCAAGAAAGGGATTGGATAAAGACTAGTTCCAGTAGGGGACGTTTATACCATTACTACATGATAGTAGGAAGAAAATGCATAGGAGTTGTTAAAAGGTCCTATACATTTTCTCTTCATCATTGAAATCCGCCATTCAACCGCAGTGCGGTGCTCTCAAAAAGCTCAATCCTCTAATGCTGAAACGAATAGATCAGGAATTTGACCTGGGATCCGCCCGTTCCGATCCTTGCCTACTAAACAGTTGCACCCCCGGATATGTATGTTGGGAGAACCCCATGATCCTTCCGTGTGGAAGGGAAGGAAGAAAGAAGGCGAACACGAATACTAAAAAGTGGTTCATGGGGACCCCCAAAAAACGGGATAGAGAGAGCGGAATGGGCTTTCCAAGCATAAAACAATCCCTACCTATACATTCCATAGCAACAGACAGAAGGCAGTTTTGTCGTTGTTCTAACCCCAGGCACATATCTGTTCCTAATAATCTCCATGAAAAGACTACCATGATTTCCGTACGAACCGAGGGAGAGTCGAGGCATGAAAAAACTTATCTATGATCTGCTTATTTCCAAGTACGTATCATCCGCTGCCTTATCCGCTGTCTCTGCGGCCGCCAAAAGCCTACCCTCTCTCGGATATTGAGTGGGCTGACCTGGAAAGAGATCCGGACGAACCTTCCAACAAGCAGAATAGAAGTTGACCATAAGGCCATCTCGAGCATGGGAAAGAAAGGCGGCGGACAACCGACTTAACTAGAGAGCCTAAACGGCATTGGGGATGAGTCCACCGGTCGACAAACAGCTTCTATCTACAGGTGCTTTCATTATGGATCGGTCGACTTGTCACGATTGATTACTCACACACAATTAGGTTAGGCAGGCTTGGGGAGGTGATCTGAATCGCTATCGATACGATGCGGGGCTGATTTGCTGACCGTAACGAACTTGACTCTGCCCCTGAAAAAAAAGGGCGGGAAGACCTTTGACCTGGGCTGGGGAGGGATTGGGGTCGCTTTTCTTTAGGACTTTAGTCCGTAACAAGGCTCGAAGACCTCCGGTTGGATTTGAAATGGATCAGGTAGGGCATCCGTTTACGACGTGGGTGGGATCAGCTGTTTTCTCTATTTTCTTCAATGGTAGGAAATACGCATCAGCAGGGGTATATGGGAGGAAACCAGTCTGCAGTAATTCAAATTGCTCCTTCGGATCACTAAGTAAAATCTTGACTCACACATACCGCGGTGTATTGTTGTCAACTCACATAGTTGCACCTACCAGCAGCAAGACGACTACTCCATGCACGCCACTAAACGGCGCTATTTAACGCTTGGGTTCGCCCAATACAAGAACTACAGCCCAACCTAGCTTAAGGCTAAAGTCGTGGACTATACCCCCGTTAGAGCTCTCTATTTGACTAACATACTCCCTTTTGATCTCCCCCATACTTTCATGTCAAAGCTGGGAATGATTAACTTTCGGATTAAAATAAAAGCGCATAATGGCAGTACTCCTTCCCATTTCTTCTTTATGATCTTATCTACTTGAAATGCTTACTTGTAAGTGCGGAGAAGGTACCCAGGGGACCAAACGAAAGGGCACTGAAAGGTCTTCAATTAAAGCTTCGCCAGTACTTGAAAGACTCGAAAGACCTACTTGATGAGTTTCCTTATGAGTGAGTTCGTAGGTGCCTTTAAGTCGAGTGTAGCGAAGGGATTCTCCTAAGAGAAGCTTTAGCCCTTGAACCTGAAACGACTTTTGTGAGTTGTCTCAGTAGTGACCGACTTTATTTTATTAGCTGTATGATTAGTGGCTTAGCTATTAGCTGTCTAAAAGCTACGGTAAATAAAATCCCTTTTGAAAATAAACCACTAATTCGCCTTAGGTACTCTTTTAAGTCCGTGTAAGGCGAAGGGAATGAAGGGACCTGTAGGAGGCTGAAAAGCCGTAGTGCGCTAGCGCAACAACTTAGTATCTTGTTTTCTTCGCCACTTTTTTTTACATAAGGTCCGCAGGAAAGAGGTTGCTAAGGCTTGTAGCTTGCTTCTGTCCTTAGTCAATTTTGGACTGAAGCTGTTCTGACTGCCGTATCTTTCTTGAACCGAATACCTTCCTCTGTCATCTCTGGTCTGTCTCTTTTTTAGAGAAGATTTTCTACCCTGCCTGCTTATGAAGAACTTCAAGTCTACCGGGAAAGGATGTGGTGGTAACCCCTGCTGCTTTGTCTAGAACCGGGCGTCCAGACGTGTAGGAAGACTCACCCTAGCCACTATAGCGACCCCACCCCCAACTCTAGCTGAGAAGCACCCTCCACCCACATCCATTTTTCCGTGTGCCCAAACGCCCGCCCGCCCGGTTTTTGAGACCCTTTCTAATTCCCTCACCCAATCTCATGAGAAGCAAGCCCAGCAGGTCCTGCCTTATCCTGTCCTCAGACAGCCAGCCCTCACCAGGCTGCTGGCATTGTTAAATGCTCCGCCCCGAAGCAAGCTTTCCCGAATACGACAGATGCGGAAGTGGCTAAAGAAGTCGGAGGAAGAAAGTTGTTGGACAACTGTATACATGAGGGTACATTAGTATTCTGGGAATTGGCAACATTGAAAGAAAGGGTAAGGGGTTGGAATCAACTTTTTTAGGTGTTGCTCTACTAAAGTAGTCGGCCTAACCTTCGGTTCCCGTAACCAAGTTTTTCTTTCTCACTCCTTATGTACTTTTTTTACTTCATCCATACTTTTTTACTTTTTCTGAAGTGTAGGGAAAACGGCGCCCTCTACTTCTACTTCTAACTAAAGGCGAACAGCCGGCATTGCAAGCAAATAAAAAGCCCCCGCCCCTTTGAGCCAGAAAGCGTACTGGTTGTTTGAGTCGCGAAAGGGCCGCTTGCTTAATATTATTTATATATGTATATAATAATAATAGATAGATAATATTATATTATATATTTATCTATAAACAAAAATAAAAAATGAAAATAAAGAAAATCATTTTTTTTAATTCTTCATTCCTGGGAAGAGGAAGAAGCAGATAGGACAAAGGCCTTCTCTTTCCGTCCACTCTTCCCGAAGTGAGCGAATTGCATGTAGAGATCCGTAAGGGCTTATAGTTTAATTGGTTGAAACGTACCGCTCATAACAGTGATATTGTAGGTTCGAGCCCTACTAAGCCTACCACCCCCTTCTCTTCACCTGATACAAGGCAGCCGAAGTACCCGCCACCCTGCAGATCTCAATCTAGCGACGGCATCTGGAACCACACTGCTGCCGCTGCCCTTCGGGCACGCCTCCTATGCTTATCACTCACCTACGCTCTTGCAGGATGCCCCCTTCGGGCAATACGGCGTAATACGCGAAGCAGCTGAGCCATAGCTCTTCGATCGCTATATTCTTGCGATAGCGAATGCGTGGTTCATCCTCTAAGAGAGAGTAGATGCGAAGGTTCGGATCGAAGATCTTCGCGAGACAGCCCCGGGGCACCATAGCATGTCGGGAATAAGGGGGACATAGTGAACATAACCATTCCCTTTGTTGGGGGCTGTGACTCCCTTATCCTTTCAATTTTATGATTCCCAGGTCTTTTTTATTATCACTGTTGGAATATTTTTGTTGACGACTTGGTCAGGGCGGTTCACAATTTCTTTGCTGAAGGCGCTGTTAAGCCCTAAGTTTGAATTCCAATTTGATTGCCGTTATTCTGAAAGTCTAAAGTCCTTCCAATTTTCACCAATTCCGACCTACCTTTATTTATGGGATATTTGAAGGAGAGCTTTGTAACTTTTTCTATAAAATTCTCTCTAGCTCGAAGAATTAGTTTGATTCTCCCTATAAAAATAGTTAAGGAAAAAGGGGCGCTTTTGTTAAAGGACTCACTATTGTAGAGAAGATCTCCTTGGCTCACGAGGTGGCTTTAAGTGATAGGGGATTTTAACCTAAAGACAACATAGGAGGGAGGGGGGTCAAAAGAAAGTCAGGATATGGCAAAAGCATCTTTTTGGATCGAATGGGCTTTTGTGATAAATGGCGGAATTTGATACATGGATGTTTATGTAATGAAGACTTTGGAGTGCTTGTGGATGGTGTGCCACATGGGTACTTTCCAGCTTCTCGAGGGCTGCGACAAGGGTTCCAAACCTAGCCTGTTGATTTTAGCTGAAGAAGTGCTAAGCCGGGACTTGGTATCATTGAAAATGATAACATCTTACCATGCTTCGAGATCTTGCCCAGCACTCTCCTACTTTCTCTTTGATAACGATGTTATAATATTATATAATAGCCATAAACGAAATCTTAAGAAGCGGAAAATCTTTCTGGAAAGAAGTAAGAAGCTGATTGTAATGTTGTAATGGCCAAAAGGTCAATTTCGATAAGAGACAGTGCTTCCTCTCGAACAGATCTCCTCGCAGAAATTCCAGATCATTGAAGAGGAATCAAAAATGGTAGTTTTCCTATCAAGTACCTGGATGTTTTCTTGTCCCTCAAGAGAATAAAGAGAGAACCTTCCTCTACTGGAGAAAATGAAAAAGAGAATCTCAAATTGGAAAAGAAAATTGTTGTCCTCCGGAGGTCGACTAAGGCTGATTAAACATGTTCTAGTCTTCCTATGCACATGTGAAAGTTTTTTTCCTGAATTAGTCGGCCCACACTTCGGCTACTAATAATGGGATAAGACCTTACTACTATATAGGATATGTTACCCTCTCTCCAGTGAGTGCAGTGAAGGACTCTCGCCTCACCCGCCCGTTTGACTTATGGCATCATCGACTTGCTTTTCAATCAAAGCGATTTCATAACCATAAAGAAAGACCTCTCTTTCGGGATCAGTCCCGTCCCTAGATGTAGTAGTCAATCAGCGGGACATTCAAAGAAGCTATGCACCTTCACTGAATGTTAATGAAAGAAAGCCCTTTCATCCTAATCTCATCTACTGAAAAGGGGGCCGGGCGTAGCACGCTCTTTTTTTGGACACATAGTCTATTACAGATGCATCAAAAAAGACTTTTCGAAGCGCGGAATCCCAGAATGGAATCATTGCAGAAGAAAGGTATAACGCTTGGGAACCGGAACAGGATTAAGCCTTTAAGCATGCAGATGAGTGTTTGCTGTCAGCCCCAATCCTTCGGTGTTGGGATTGGAATAAGGAGTTCCATGTTCATACTGACGCATCACTCTATGCCATTGGATGTATGTTGGCGCAAGAAGGGCCGCTTTATCACTCCATCTACTTTTAAAGTATACGACTTTCCGCTTGGGAATTATATAACCACCGAACCTTCTTTATCATGATTCGACCCATACCTCAGACCCAAGATCGAGCACCAGAGCTGCTCATAACAATGTACCAAAAAGAAGAATGCGAGAAGTTCATATTCTCCATATTCGACTATAAACCAGGTAGTGAGGATGAAAAAAAGCATAAGCTACCTCGTTCGTGCTCCCGTATTTCCCGCTGCCATCTTCGGTGGATGCGCCCCTTCACTTAAAGGCGGATAGGGCACTGAGCCAACCTTTTAGATTGAATAAAGTTACTAAGCTAGTCACCTCACCTCTCTTTCTTACCCGCCCTTATTAGTAGTAGGCAACCTTTTTTTCTCGCCTTTCTTCCAGATTTTTCCAGATAAAGGTCTAATAGAGTTGCGCTTTGTTAGTACATTGCCTTTCATTACCAATCTGTCATTTTACAGTACGAAGTTACCTGATGTTCGCTACTACTAATAAGGGCGGAGAGATGTTAACCTTTCGCTATTAGTAAGCACTCCCTTAGTTTTGACCTAATGAGCTTTCTTTACGTTGAGTTAATTAACCCCGCGGGTTCGCCTAGATGCCTAGTAAAGAACGAGCTGGTGGAAAGATCCGGAGATCATGAAAAGCATTTCCACACAAGGAGGCAGGCGACCGGGAAGCTTTGCTTCTAGAATGCCGACTACATGGGAACAGATGTTATATAGGTTGATTCTAATTCTTGTTGCCCGCTCGATTCCGAGGAATAATGGGGGGGCTTGATTTAATGTAGGTGCAAATTCTCCCAATTTGTGGCCTACCATACTATCCGTTATATAAATAGGCAAATGCTCTTTTCCATTATGGATAGCAATAGTATGACCGATCATTGTGGGTATAATGGTAGATGCCCGGGACCAAGTTACTATTATTTCTTTTTCTGCTTTTGTGTTAAGCTTATCAATTTTTTTTAATAAATGATTGGCTACAAAGGGATTTTTTTTTAGTGAACGTGTCACAAGCTTACTCCTATTTTTTTTTTTTTTTTAGTAAAGTTTTTGTAAAAACGTAAGAATTTGATTCGATTTTCTCTCCTATTTACTACGGTCGACGAAGAATCAAACTATCACTATATTTATTCCTTTTTCTACTTCTTCTTCCAAGTGTCANAAGACTTTTCGAAGCGCGGAATCCCAGAATGGAATCATTGCAGAAGAAAGGTATAACGCTTGGGAACCGGAACAGGATTAAGCCTTTAAGCATGCAGATGAGTGTTTGCTGTCAGCCCCAATCCTTCGGTTTCCGGATTGGAATAAGGAGTTCCATGTTCATACTGACGCATCACTCTATGCCATTGGATGTATGTTGGCGCAAGAAGGGCCGCTTGATCACTCCATCTACTTTTAAAGTATACGACTTTCCGCTTGGGAATTATACAACCACCGAACCTTCTTTATCATGATTCGACCCATACCTCA
>NC_031996.1:36505826-36508571 GCF_001879085.1 Nicotiana attenuata | reverse complement strand
CCCTGCATTTTTATGGTTGGACTACGGGACGGTATCCCGGAAGATCCTTCGGTTTGGTATATGAGTTGGACTACGGGACGGTATCCCGGGAGATCCACTGGACAGTTGAGGAAAGGGCTACAGGACGGTATCCTGGGAGACCCTCATTGTTATCATTGGTATTGAGTTGTATTTACTCTGTGTTTGCTCTGTCCTTTTGTGGTTGTTATTGTCTCGTTGACCTGCCTTATTTCACTGCTGTATTTATTATTTCTGTCAGATTATCATACTGTTAGTTATTGTTATTACTATATTTTGTCTCAGTATGGCCCTGACCTTCCTCGTCACTACCCAACCGAGGTTAGGCTTGGCACTTACTGAGTACCGGTGTGGTGTACTCATGCCCTTCCTGCACATGTTTTTCATGTGCAGATCATCCAGGTACCTCTACTCAGGCGCACTATCAGTGAGGCAGGAGGACTACGGAGACTTCGAAGTAGATGTGTTGCGTCCGCAGACCGACGAGTCTCCCTCTTACTCTATCTCTAGTACTTAGTTTTTCTTCTTCCGGTTGTTAGATATTCTGGAGTTTGGAGCCTTTACTTTTCGCTTCTGTAGCCTGTGTTGCCCGTGAGTTTTCGGGTTTTGGGAATTGTTTTGAACTTGTGATATTGAGTTGTACATGCCGAGCGGCATTCAGTACAATTTCTTTTAGTATTTAATTTGGTTTCCTCTATTTTTCCGCAATTATTATATTTTCGCAATATTAGGCTTACCTGGTCGTGGGGACTAGGTGCCGTCATGACATGTTCACAGTCGGTGAACTAGGATCGTGACAGTTTCTCCATATAATTTATAGAGTAAATCCACTAAAATGTGCATATACATGCATGGTGCTAATTTACAAATAACTGTGGATAATTAGTGCTCTTTATTTGGATACAGGATGGTGCTAATTACGAACAAAGCACACAAAATTAGCACCGAGTTGGTGTACTTCATTAACATTCCCTTGGCTATACAGCAACTATGGATGGCAATTGGGAAATGGCAGGGTGGGGTGGGGCAGGGCAAACAGTAAACGGGGCAGGACAGGGAAATATGTAAATGGGGCAGGTGTTGATACCTAATTTTTTCCTATATATTTTTATAGGCATATATAGCATATATATGAATATATAAGCATGCACAAGGTTTCTATAATTTTTCAATAATTGTAAAGGATTTAAAATGATTTAATTATTCCCCTTTTACTTATAAAATTTTCAATAATTATCCTTCAAATTATTGTTGTGGTAATTTAGCTATCCAAATCCTATATTTATGCCAAAATAGTGCTTAAGTATTTTCTCTCGGAGGAGAGAAATCAAGAGCGCCAGACGAGGAACCCCTTCCCCCGTCGCACGCGGCTACGAAGCAGTCAAGATACTCATTTGTTGAATAAAAACTTGTCATAATCAGAAGGAAGAGAGCGGCCCCCAACCCCAAAAGGTTCCTTTGGAAAAGCTCTTTCTCCCTCCTAATTATGGTAGTCGTGGTTGATTCGAGGATCTTTTTAGTGTATTTTTATAGTTGCATTTGCATTTTTAAAACTAATATGCATATATTTTGCAATATTAGCCCTATTAATGTATAATTACATTTATATGCATAAAATGGTCTTCTATATTTTTAAAATGTTAAATATCTATTTTAAATCATTTTAGTATACGAAATTATTTTTTAGAAATCATCTGTTATTTATTATAAATTATATAGTGTTAAATTGGCCGTTTAAAACTAAGCCAAATTTTATTTTAATTTTAGCCTAAATTCAACTCAATACCCCAGCCCAATTCCTAATTGAATTACCCGAACCCAGGCCCCAAACACATCCTACCCGACCCAAAACCCATCAGATCCTGGCCGTTGATCTATCAACGGCCCTCGTTTGTTCTTTCCTTTTTAATTCCAAACGACCCCCTAACCCTAATCACTTCTCCACATCCGCCGCCCTAAGATCCTCTCCTCTCTCAAAACACTCTCAAGCTAACCCTAATCTTCAACCGCCGACCTCCCATCTCCGGTCATCTCCAATGACCTCTCATCGTCTCTTAAGCCTCCACTGACTTCTCTCATGCCATGCTTGCCTTCTCTAAGGTCTTCAAGGGCCCAGGGCCATGCCGACTTGCATCAAGGGTTCATCTCCTGCCTGTTCCTGGCTATTCCAGTTTGATTCCAAGTAGAATCATTCTATATTTGCCACGATCTTTGAGTTTCTGGACAGGTTTCTTCGTCTCTATATGGGTTCTTCTGAAACCCTAATTTCTTTTCTCTACCTCCTAGATCTGTGCAGATCTAGGATGATCTGAGTTTGTTTCTTGAATGTTTTATACTGTCCTTGAGGTTTTTACAAGAATCATGTGGTTTCAAGTGTTTTTCATCTTCTTCTAAGACTAGGATTTTCGGAACTTCTTTTTAAAAACCTTGTTTAACTGATTCTTTGTGTTCAAAATTCTATTTCTCACATATCTTGACTGATTCTATGAGTTTACTACATCTTTAACTCGTCTATGTTGAAAGCCCTTAATTTTTTAGGGTTCTTTGTTGGTTCTGTGTATCAGCATGACTGACCGTCTTCTCGTTTTTGAGTTTCTATGATTTCTCGTGACTATCTTGCCTTGATATGTTTCTACTGAGTTTCTTAGCCTGAATTTACACCGATTCTATATGCTTATGTTCATCTTGACTGTTCACATCAAGACTTGCTTCTTTCTCACTGAATCA
>NC_031996.1:36495288-36505726 GCF_001879085.1 Nicotiana attenuata | reverse complement strand
GCATTTCCGAACATACTGGATGTAGTCTGTCTCCATAGTCATCCAGAAATAACCAGCTCGGAGTATTTTCTTGGCTAAGACGAAACCATTCATGTGCGGGCAACAGGTCCCTGCATGAACCTCCTCCAACAACCTGGATGCTTCCTTTGCCTCGACACACCTTAGTAATCCCAAATCGGGAGTCCTCCTGTATAGGATTCCTCCGCTGTGAAAGAAGTGATTGGATAACCTCCGCAGTGTGCGCTTTTGCGTAGTGTTTGCAAGTTCTGGATACTCTCCTGTTGACAGATATTTCTTAATGTCATGGAACCATGGTTTTCCGTCTGCTTCTTCCTCGACATGAGCACAGTAAGCATGTTGATCCTGGATTTTTATCGGGATAGGATCGATGAAGTTCTTATCTGGATGTTGAATTATGGATGACAGAGTGGCCAATGCATCAGCGAACTCATTCTGAACTCTGGGGACATGGTGGAATTCTGTCTTTGTAAACCTCTTCCTCAACTCCTGTACATGATGCAAGTATGGGAGTATTTTGGAATTCTTGGTTGCCCATTCTTCTCGAACCTGATGTATGAGCAAGTCTGAATCCCCGATCACTAGTAACTCCTGAACGTTCATATCAATGGCCAGCTTGAGCCCTAAGATGCAGGCTTCATACTCGGCCATGTTGTTGGTGCATGGGAACCTGAGTTTGGCTGACACCGGATAATGTTGGCTTGTTTCTGATACTAGGACTGCTCCTATGCCAACGCCTTTAAAGTTTGCTGCTCCGTCGAAAAACATTCTCCAGCCATCATAGGATTCTGCAATGTCTTCTCCTATGAAAGAAACCTCCTCATCGAGAAAATACGTCTTTAGAGGCTCGTATTCTCCGCCCACGGGGTTTTCGGCAAGATGATCGGCTAGTGCTTGTCCTTTGATTGCTTTCTGAGTCACGTAGACAATATCAAACTCACTCAACAGAATTTGCCATTTGGCCAGCTTGCCCATGGGCATGGGATTCTGGAAGATGTACTTCAGCGGATCCATCCTTGATATGAGATAAGTGGTATAGGCACAGAAATAATGCCTCAACTTCTGAGCTACCCAAGTCAGAGCACAACAGGTGCGTTCTAGCAGGGAATACCGGGCCTCGTACGGGGTGGACTTCTTGCTGAGATAGTAGATGGCTTGCTCCTTTCTCCCCGTTTCATCATGTTGTCCCAAAACACAACCAAATGCTCCATCCAGTACTGCAAGGTAGAGCAATAGCGGTCTACCTGGTTCGGGCGGAACCAGAACTAGCGGCGTTGACAGGTATTCCTTGATTCTGTCGAAGGCTTTCTGATAATCATCAGTCCATTTAGTGGCGGCGTCCTTCTTCAACATCTTAAAGATAGGTTCACAAATAACGGTGGACTGGGCTATGAACCGGCTGATGTAGTCGAGTCTCCCCAAGAAACTCATAACCTCTTTCTTGTTCTTTGGAGGTGATAATTCTTGAATGGCCTTGACCTTTGACGGATCAATTTCTATTCCCCGCCGACTTACGATGAACCCAAGCAATTTTCCGGCTGGAACCCCGAAAGCGCACTTGGCGGGATTCAGTTTCAGGTTATACCTTCTCAATCTGTTGAAGAACTTTCTTAAATCTTCCATGTGGTCAGTGGCTTTCTTGGATTTGATGATGACATAATCTACATACACCTCGATCTCTTTGTGTATCATGTCATGGAAAATAGTAGTCATGGCCCTCATGTAGGTGGCCCCAGCATTCTTTAATCCAAACGGCATCATCTTGTAACAATACATCCCCCACGGCGTAATGAAAGCCTTTTTCTCCGCGTCTTCTTCGTCCATCCATATCTGATGATACCCAGCAAAACAATTGACAAATGACTGCAACTCGTGCTTGGCGCAGTTGTCAATCAGGATGTGTATGTTCGGCAAGGGGAAGTCGTCTTTCGGACTGGCCCGGTTGAGGTCCCGGTAGTCGACACAGAATCTGACCTTCCCGTCCTTTTTCGGCACTGGCACAATGTTGGCTAACCATGTTGGATGCTCCACTACCCTGAGAACCTTGGCTTTGACTTGCTTGGTAACTTCTTCTTTGATTTTCAAACTCATGTCTGGTTTAAACTTTCTGAGTTTCTGTTTTACCAGTGGACACGTCGGATCCGTTGGCAGTTTGTGAGCTACGATATATGTACTGAGACCGGTCAGATCATCGTATGACCAGGCAAATATGTCCTCATATTCTTTTAAGAACTCCGCGTACTCTTCCTTTTCTGATGGTGACAACTGAACACTGATGCGCGTTTCCTTGACATTCTCTGTGTTCCCCAAGTTGATAATCTCAGTTTCGTCCAAGTTAGACTTAGGTCTGTTCTCGAAATCCTCAATCTCTTTAACGACCTCTTTTGGTATCTCATCCTCTTCTGAGTCTATGTCCGTTTGTTGCGTTATCTCGTCGCATGTCACATTCATCGGTTCATCAAGATAAGTAATAGTAATGCTGTGTAAAGTAAAGTAAATGGCAGAGAAAAAGAAATAATAAGAGCGAGATTTATATAAAAACTGAAATGCCAAAAATTGTTTTGAACATCGGATCTCTTTTCAAAAATTTAAAGATAATACTGAAGGGAAATCAACTAATGAAAAAGTAAAAGATAATGCATAATGCTTTGTTCAGCCTTGCTACCCTGAAGCTCTCAGGGCCTTGGTGGTTCTGATGGACCAATTGTCGAGGCGCTCTCCTCGGTTCACTGCCTGTATGGAAGGGCCTTCCTCCCCTTCCTCCTCGAGAATGACGTGACAGTCCATATTGTCATCTTCCAAGAACAGGTTCTTCATTGCTGCTAATGCTTCATCTTCCTCTGACCCATATATGATGTCGGTCGGCTGGAAAGTCCGTTCCAGGCGGGGTATTGGGTGCTCCAGCGGATAGTAAGGGCCGCGCCATGGTGGCGACTAGTTCCTGAATTCTTGCCAAGTATATCCATACCCTAACCCGAAAGTGGTGCCATGCTTCTTCAGTTTGATAGGCTTGGTGATTCCCTGGAGATTCTTGCCGAGCCCTTTGCCAGGTTCATACCCGCTCCAATTCAGTATACTTTCTATCTTATTATCCCATCATTTGTCTTTATCCACGGCGTTGACTCAGTCAATGTGGTGGTAAGTTTCTCCTCCTAGCTTCCTTCTCTCTTCGATCGCTGGGATGGTTTGGCGACTGTATATGGGGTTACTCTCGTCACCGTTAATAATCACCTCTTGGTGATTCCACTCGAACTTCACTGCCTGGTGCAGGGTTGATGCTACAGCTCCGGCGGTGCGGATCCATGGTCGTCCCAGCAGTAAGTTGTAGGATGTTGGGATGCCTATTACTTGAAAATCAACATCGAACCAAGTTGGCCCCATTTGTAGACATAAACTGATCTCCCCAATAGTGGACCTTTGGGAACCATCGAAAGCTTTGACGTTGATAGCCCCATCCTTGATTTCATGTAGACTCTTCCCCAATGTTCTGAGGGTCACCAATGGACAAATGTTGAGGCTGGATCCTCCGTCAATCAAAGTCCTGGTGAGGAAATAGTCTTCACATTGCATAGTGATGTGCAACGCTTTGTTGTGTCCTAAACCTTCAGGGGGCAACTCATCCTCGTGGAAAGTGATCTTATGAATCTCCAATATATTCCCGACCATATTTGCCATCTCTCCTCCAGTTATATTGCTGGGTACGTATGCCTCGCTCAGTATCTTCATTAGGGCGTTCTTGTGTGCCTCGGAGCTCTGCAGCAGAGCTAGAATGGAGATCTGCGCCAGTGTTTTGTTTAATTGATCAACAACTGAGTATTCTTTCGCCTGTATCTTTCGCCAGAGATCATCAGGTCCAGTTTTAATAGGCCGTCCAGAGGCCTGCTTACTTGATTCAACTAAGTGCTCCGGAGTATAAATTCTGCCAGTCCTGGTCATACCCTGTGCTGCGATTGCTTCTCCAGACTTAGTTTTTCCCTTCCTTCTTGCCTCGGCGGTGTAATCCCAAGGAATGGCCTGTGTCTGGAATGGCGTTACTGCTGACATCGCTACAGGAATGGGCACTCTCATTTTGGGTGGAAACACAGCAACTTCAAATGGTACCTTTGGAGACCCAAACTCTACCTCAATCGGCTCTGCGGTCCTTTTGGATGACGGTGTTTCAAACTCGAGAGGCACAGACATGTTTATTTCAGCATCCCCAGAGGGATGGATCTGGACTACAATTGGATTCAATGTGATGGTTGGTTTCTTAGGCTCGTCACCTTCGGCAATTAATCCAATCAACCCCTTGGGGTCCCAATCATCTTCTACCTCGATCATGTGCACACCACCACCCTTGTGATCAGGCAAAGGATTGTTTCGAACATTAGGAGCAGGTTCTTTGGCCACGATGATTTTGTTGTCAATTAGAGCTTGGATTTTGTCTTTCAAAGATCGGCACTCATCAATGGTATGCCCTTTCATGCCGGAATGGTTCGCACAGGTTTTATTTGGATTGACCCACTGGGAAGGATTTTCTGGAGTTATGGCAGGGATTGGGGTGACGTAACCGGCTGCTTTGAGTCTTTCATATAATTGGTCGATTGGCTCGGCGATGGCGGTGTATTGCTTGGGAGGTCTACGGTCGAAGTTAGGGTGTGGCCTGGGGAAGTTTTGGCGGGCGGGAGGTGATTGGTAGTGAGAAGGCTGAGCATTATAGGCTTGGTAGACGGGTGCAGTTTGGGAATATCTTGGTGAGGTAGGTTGATATGTGGGGGAGGGGGATGATTGGTAAGCAAGAATTTGGTAAGAGGGCGGAGGTGCTTGGTAATTGGGGATAGGCTGGTATGTGAGAGGGGGTACTGGGTAGGCTTGGTATTTTACTGGGGACTTGATTTTCTGTGCAACCATCACGGCACTCACGTCCTTTTTCTTGGACGCGCCACCAGATTGTAGGGCTTTGTTGGTAGCCTGCAGTGCTTCAAAATTAGTGACCGTACCGCTCTTAATGTCTTCCTCAATCCTTTCTCCTAGCTTGATGATATCGGAGAATTTCTGGCCCTCTATCAATATTAACCTCTCATAATACTGCGGATCCTGAGCTCGGACGAAAAATTGGTTCATTTGTTCTTCCTCTAAGGCCGACCTGACCTTAGCAGCCTCGGATCTCCATCGAGTAGCATACTCGCGGAATGTCTCAGTGGGTTTCCTTTTCAGATTCTGGATGTAGAAGATATCTGGAGCATTTTCTGTATTGAACCTGAACCTGTCTATGAAATCGGACGCCATTCCAACCCAGCTCGTCCACTTCTTGGGATCTTAGCTAATGTACCAAGATAGCGCATCGCCTTTCAAACTTCTCATGAAGAGCTTCATGCGGATCTTCTCATCTCTTCCTACACCGACCAATTTATCACAATATGTCCTCAGATGGACTCTAGGATCCCCCGAGCCGTCAAACATTTCGAACTTGGGAGGTTTGTACCCCTCCGGGAGTTCAACGTCTGGCTGAATGCAGAGATCCTCATAATTCATCCCTTCAATGCCTTTGCTTCCTTCAACACCCTGGACTCGGCTAGTCAATTTCTTGAGCTCGGCTGCCAGGTTCTTGATGAGAGAGTCTTTGTCCTCGGATTCTGGTGTGTTGGTAATGGGTTGAGTGTATTGTGGCATGGTTTCCACATAGATGAGAATGTGGTGGGGATGATCACTTGATGGTTCAGGGATGAGGAGTGGAGCGTTGTTGTGACATGTGTTGCAATTTTGATCAGTAGCGGGTTGTTTCTGCGGCTTCGGGATATCCTGTGGAGGTATGGGGTGTTGAGCTTTGGGAAAGTTGATGTCTGGAGTCGTGAGGGAGAATGACAGACTTGCCAAGTTCCGAACTTGGTCTAGTTCTTCTTGAAATTTCAATAACTTTTGTTCGAGCTGAGCGGCACTTTCTTTGGATACCTGAACACCCTGAGGAACCTCTACCTTTCAACCGAATTCTCCTTTCTGGCGTTGTTCAAATCTTCCATTTTTGCTTTGCCCCTGTTTTTGATAGGACTCGGAGGAGGAGGAGGTGGAGGGCCCTTAGATCTTGTGGAGTAGGATGGCGATGCCAGAATGCACGAACTAACCTTTTAGGGAGGGGAATAAAAAATAAAAGTAAAAACAACAAAAAGGTAACAAGTTAGTACGGATTCTGTACAAATATTGCAATATTTAAACACATAGCATAAGAATATAAATCGTGTCCTAAATTGGGTGCCTCGTTGTGCCCGAGGTAGGCCTAGCGACAAGTTGACTTGGAGAACTTATAATGCTAAATGCCGCATTTTATTGATGAAAATAAGACGAATCCCAAAACGACAATAATATTGCATAAAGTAAAAATGTCACTAATGGCCATTGGCCTACATTTCAAAGCGGAAAAAAGAAAAGAAACTCCTGACTATTTGGTCCCAGAAGGACCTTCCCCAGACTCGGCATCTTTGGCTCCATCGAACAACGTCACCAGCTCACGCAATCCTAGTAGCAGATAAGCCCTAGCCAAATGTCCTCCTTCGTTTCCCTCGGTGTTTTGGCAATTCTCGATCCTACGGATGAATTTCCCTTCCAGCTCTACTAACCTTCGCTCCAAGTGCCCAAGCCGCTTGTTGGCTCTGACAGCCATATCCTTCCTTTCCTCGATCAACTTTTGGTTTGCTTCTTGAATTTCTTGATGTTCACTCTCGCACTCCCTGATCCTTTTGCGCAACTGATTGTACTTAACCTGTATCTCAGCCCTTTCGTCGATGACCCTGTGACCTCGAACAGACCCGGGCTGTCCTAACCCAGCATGATCTTGTTCTAGCCAGCTTGGATAGTATGAAGTGTAGTCGGTATGATATCTGTCAGGCTCTATGGAATCCCTTTCCAGGATGATCTTGTTGTTCCACATGTGTTGAGCTTGACATTTGTATGGGCTATCGTCGTNCGATTGGCTCGGCGATGGCGGTGTATTGCTTGGGAGGTCTGCGGTCGAAGTTAGGGCGTGGCCTGGGGAAGTTTTGGCGGGCGGGGGGTGATTGGTAGTGAGCGTTATAGGCTTGGTAGACGGGTGCAGTTTGGGAATATCTTGGTGAAGTAGGTTGATATGTGGGAGAGGGGGATGATTCGTAAGCAGGAATTTGGTAAGAGGGCGGAGGTGCTTGGTAATTGGGGATAGGCTGGTATATGAGAGGGGGTACCGGGTAGGCTTGGTATTTTACTGGGGACTTGGTTCTCTGTGCAACCATCACGGCACTCACGTCCTTTTTCTTGGACGCGCCACCAGATTGTAGGGCTTTGTTGGTAGCCTGCAGTGCTTCAAAATTAGTGACCATACCGCTCTTAATGCCTTCCTCAATCCTTTCTCCTAGCTTGATGATATCGGAGAATTTTTGGCCCTCTATCAACATTAACCTCTCATAATACTGCGGATCTTGAGCTCGGACGAAAAATCGGTTCATCTGTTCTTCCTCTAAGGCCGGCCTAACCTTAGCAGCCTCGGATCTCCATCGAGTAGCATACTCGCGGAATGTCTCAGTGGGTTTCTTTTTCAGATTCTGGATGTAGAAGATATCTGGTGCATTTTCTGTATTGAACCTGAACCTGTCCATGAAATCGGACGCCATTCCAACCCAGCTCGTCCTCTTCTTGGGATCTTGGCTAATGTACCAAGATAGCGCATCGCCTTTCAAACTTCCCATGAAGAGTTTCATGCAAATCTTTTCATCTCTTCCTACGCCGACCAGCTTATCACAGTATGTCCTCAGATGGACTTTGGGATCCTTCGAGCCGTCAGATATTTCAAACTTGGGAGGTTTGTACCCCTCGGGAAGTTCGATGTCTGGCTGAATGCAAAGATCCTCATAATTCAGCCCTTCAATGCCTTTGTTTCCTTCAATGCCCTGGACTCGGCTAGTCAATTTCTCGAGCTCGGCTGCCAGGATTTTGATGTCATCAGACTCCGATGTATTTGTAATGGGTTGAGTGTATTGTGGTAGGGTTTCCACATAGATGGGAGCATGGTGGGGATAATCATTCGATGGTTTAGGGATGAGGAGTGGAGTGTTGTTGTGGCATGTGTTGCAATTTTGATGAGTAACGGGTTGGTTCTGCGGCTTCAGGATGTTCTGTGGAGGCATGGGGTGTTCAAAGTTGATGTCGGGAGTAGTGAGGGAGAATGACAGACTCGCCAAGTTCCGAACTTGGTCTAGTTCTTCTTGAAATTTCAGTAACTTCTGTTCGAGCTGAGCGGCACTTTCTTTGGATACCTGAATACCCTGAGAAACCTCTACCCTTTCAACCGAATTCTCCTTTCTGGCGTTGTTCAAATCTTCCATTTTTGCTTTGCCCCTGTTTTTGATAGGACTTGGAGGAGGAGGAGGTGGAGGGCCCTTAGATCTTGTGGAGTAGGATGACGATGCCAGAATGCACGAACTAACCTTTTAGGGAAGGGAATAAAAATAAAAGTAAAAACAACAAAAAGGTAACAAGTTAGTACGGATTCTATAAAAATATTGCAATATTTAAACACATAGCATAAGAATATAAATCGTGTCCTAAATTGGGTGTCTCGTTGTGCCCGAGGTAGGCCTAGCGACAAGTTGACTTGGAGATCTTATAATGCTAAATGCCTCATTTTATTGATGAAAATAAGACGAATCCCAAAACGACACTAAAATCGCATAAAGTAAAAATGTCACTAATGGCCATTGGCCTTATTACATTTAAAAGCAAAAGAAAGACTCCTAACTACTTGGTCCAAAAAGGACCTTCCGCAGGTTGAATGCTCTCGTTGATCAAATCCTCCAGCTCGCGTAGGTTCACCAGTAAAAATGCCTTTGCCAGGCATTCTCCTTCTTTTCCCTCAGCGTTCTAGTACTCGGTGACTCTTTTTCTTACTTTTCCTTCCAATTCCAGCAGACTGTATTCCAGATATTCCAGCTTCTTACTAGCCTTGGCGACCCTCTCTTTCCATTCATTGATTTGGTCACTTGATGGGAGATTCCTCCACCAGGTCAGCAAGAGTGAGGGTATACTGACCATACCGAAGTCGGGGACCTTGTTCTCCATTTTCTGCAAAACAAAAGGGTTAAGACCATACCCCCACCGGACTCGACTATTTAAACCAATAATTAGCATAAACAACATTTAGTTCTCCAAATAAATGCACAGAATATGGTGGTGTCCGTTTGGGTCCCAGGGGAACCCAGTGGACTTTGGATAAGGCTATCTTAAAGAGTCATTATGTGGACAACATAACTGACTCAACTGGGTTTGATAGTGATGCATATACAGTTAAATAGAATAAGGTTTCTATGGGGTGCTAGACCGGTACCCTTGAGCGGACAACTCAAGAGGGAAAGGCACTGAACCGTCGACTGCACCGCTGATCGACTAGTTTTACCGCAAATATGCCTTTGCCAAATTTAGGGGGTAATAATATCAGAAGAGCGCAACAACTCATCAAGCGTTGCTATGGTATTTGATTGGCACGAGTGGAATATGATGCTGAAGATGCAATTATAAAAATGAAATAAATTGTCACGTATTTTCACGTTCATAATGATTACAATAATTGCTCAAAATTACAACGGTATTGAAGGAAAACAGTAAATGAAAGCGTTAAAGAAAAAAGAAACAAAAAGACAAGTCAGTTTCGAATAAAGGCATTAAGCAAAGCGATAAAGAAAACAGTAAAGTCACATATAACATGCAGTGGTAGAAGCCTAAAAAAATCACCAGCAGAGTCGCCATGCTGTCGACGCCCCCTTTTTCTCTAAAGCGAGATCGGGTTTACGACATTCGGGAAGACAACTCTATTCCCGTTTGGGAATTGGTTTTTTTTTGAAGAGTCGCCACCTAATGATTAAGTGCATTAGGACACTAAGGGTTTTGAATTTGAAAACCAGAGTTCGGGTAAGGGCTAGAAATTATCTCGAGGGGAAGGTGTTAGGCACTGTGAGCACGTGATTTTTTCCATGCTTAAATTACTCCTATAGAAATCATTAAAATTAGGATTTTTTCTTTTAGTATTTGAATTTTTAGGAATTGATTGCATGATTTTGTGTTTTGTTTGCATTTTATGTGCATTTTTATTGTCATAAAATATAATAAAAATTATAAAAATAGCATACTTGCATTTAGGACTTAATTCTAGATTTTTGGATTAATTGAACATCATTGAAAATAAGAGAAAAAATAACAAAATAATCCTTTTACATTTTTGTTCCTTTAATTTCACTATTTGTTTAATTTTCCTTTTAAAATTAGGATCTAGTTAATTTAGGAAATTTAATTAGTCTCATTTAGAATTAAATCAGGTTTTGGCTATTTTTAATTTTACATTTTGTAAAATCTAAAATTCAAATAAATAAAAAAGGAAAAAGAAGAAAACAAATAAAAAGAAATTGAAATAAAAAGCAAAAGG